>NC_091153.1:48050472-48350472 GCF_040958095.1 Procambarus clarkii | reverse complement strand
AACAACAGCAACATTAACACTGAGTGTGGCACCAACAACAGCAACAGTAACACCAAGTGTGGCAGCAACAACAGCAACAGTAACACCGAGTGTGGCAGAAACAACAGCAACAGTAACACTGAGTGAGGCAGCAACAACAGCAACAGTAACACTGAGTGAGGCAGCAACAACAGCAACAGTAACACTGAGTATGGCAGCAACAACAGCAACATTAACACTGAGTGAGGCACCAACAACAGCAACATTAACACTGAGTGAGGCAACAACAACAGCAAGATTAACACTGAGTGAGGCACCAACAACATCAACATTAACACTGAGTGAGGCAGCAACAACAGCAACAATAACACCAAGTGTGGCAGCAACAACAGCAACAGTAACACCGAGTGTGGCAGCAACAACAGCAACAGTAACACTGAGTGAGGCAGCAACAACAACAACATTAACACTGAGTGAGGCAGCAATAACAGCAACAGTAACACTGAGTGTGGCAGCAACAACAGCAACAGTAACACTGAGTGTGGCAGCAACAACAGCAACATTAACACTGAGTGAGGCAGCAACAACAGCAACAGTAACACTGAGTGAGGCAGCAACAACAGCAACATTAACACCGAGTGAGGCAGCAACAACAGCAACAGTAACACTGAGTGAGGCAGCAACAACAAAAACATTAACACTGAGTGAGGCAACAACAACAGCAACAGTAACACTGAGTGAGGCAACAACATTAACACTGAGTGTGGCAGCAACAACAGCAACATTAACACTGAGTGAGTCAGCAACAACAGCAACATTAACACTGAGTGAGGAATCAACAACAGCAACATTAACACTGAGTGTGGCAACAACAACAGCAACAGTAACACTGAGTGAGGCAGCAACCACAGCAACATTAACACTGAGTGAGGCACCAACAACAGCAACATTAACACTGAGTGTGGCAGCAACAACAGCAACATTAACACTGAGCGTGGCAGCAACAACAGCAACATTAACACTGAGTGTGGCAGCAACAACAGCAACATTAACACTGAGTGAGGCAGCAACAACAGCAACATTAACACTGAGTGAGGCAGCAACAACAGCAACATTAACACTGAGTGAGACAGCAACAACAGCAACATTAACACTGAGTGTGGCAGCAACATTAACACTGAGTGTGGCAGCAACAACAGCAACATTAACACTGAGTGAGGCAACAACAACAGCAACATTAACACTGAGTGTGGCAGCAACATTAACACTGAGTGTGGCAGCAACAACAGCAACATTAACACTGAGTCTGGCAACAACAACAGCAACATTAACACTGAGTGTGGCAGCAACAACAGCAACATTAACACTGAGTGAGACAACAACAACGGCAACATTAACACTGAGTGTGGCAGCACCAATAACACTGAGTGTGGCAGCAACAACAGCAACATTAACACAGTGTAGCAGCAACAACAGCAACATTATCTCTGAGTGAGGCAGCAACATTAACACTGAGTGAGGCAGCAACATTAACACTGAGTGAGGAAGCAACAACAGCAACATTAACACTGAGTGTGGCAGCAACAACAGCAACATTAACACTGAGTGAGACAACAACAACAGCAACATTAACACTGAGTGTGGCAGCAACATTAACACAGTGTGGCAGCAACAACAGCAACATTATCTCTGAGTGAGGCAGCAACATTAACACTGAGTGAGGCAGCAACATTAACACTTAGTGAGGCAGCAACATTAACACTGAGTGAGGCAGCAACAACAGCAACATTAACATTGACTGAGGCAGCAACATTAACACCGAGTGAGGCAGCAACATTAACACTGAGTGTGGCACCAACAACAGCAACAGTAACACCAAGCGTGGCAGCAACAACAGCAACAGTAACACCGAGTGTGGCAGAAACAACAGCAACAGTAACACTGAGTGAGGCAGCAACAACAGCAACAGTAACACTGAGTGAGGCAGCAACAACAGCAACAATAACACTGAGTGAGGCAGCAACATTAACACTGAGTGAGGCAACAACAACAGCAACATTAACACTGAGTGAGGCACCAACAACAGCATCAATAACACTGAGTGAGGCAACAACAACAGCAACATTAACACTGAGTGAGGCAGCAACATTAACACTGAGTGAGGCAGCAACATTAAAACTGAGTGTGGCTTCAACAGTAACACTGAGTGTGGCTGCAACAGTAACACTGAGTGAGGCAGCAACAACACTAACATTAACACTGAATGTGGCAGCAACAACAGCAACAGTAACACTGAGTGAGGCAGCAACAACAGCAACATTAACACTGAGTGAGGCAGCAACATTAACACTGAGTGAGGCAGCAACATTAACACTGAGTGAGGCAGCAACAACAGCAACATTAACACTGAGTGAGGCACCAACAACAGCAACATTAACACTGAGTGAGGCAGCAACAACAGCAACATTAACACCGAGTGAGGCAGCAACATTAACACTGAGTGTGGCAGCAACAACAGCAACAGTAACACCAAGTGAGGCAGCAACAACAGCAACATTAACACCAAGTGTGGCAGCAACAAAAGCAACAGTAAAACTGAGTGAGGCAGCAACAACAGCAACAGCAACACTGAGTGAGGCAGCAACAACAGCAATATTAACACTGAGTGAGGCAGCAACATTAACACTGAGTCAGGCAATAACAACAGCAACATTAACACTGAGTGAGGCAGCAACATTAACACTGAGTGAGGCAGCAACATTAACACTGAGTGAGGCAGCAACATTAACACTGAGTGAGGCAGCAACAACAGCAACAGTAACACTGAGTGAGGCAGCAACAACAGCAACAGTAACACTGAGTGTGGCAGCAACAACAGCAACATTAACACTGAGTGAGGCACCAACAACAGCAACATTAACACTGAGTGAGGCAACAACAACAGCAAGATTAACACTTAGTGAGGCACCAACAACAGCAACATTAACACCGAGTGAGGCAGCAACATTAACACTGAGTGTGGCACCAACAACAGCAACAGTAACACCAAGTGTGGCAGCAACAACAGCAACAGTAACACCGAGTGTGGCAGAAACAACAGCAACAGTAACACTGAGTGAGGCAGCAACAACAGCAACAGTAACACTGAGTGAGGCAGCAACAACAGCAACAGTAACACTGAGTGTGGCAGCAACAACAGCAACATTAACACTGAGTGAGGCACCAACAACAGCAACATTAACACTGAGTGAGGCAACAACAACAGCAAGATTAACACTGAGTGAGGCACCAACAACATCAATATTAACACTGAGTGAGGCAGCAACAACAGCAACAATAACACCAAGTGTGGCAGCAACAACAGCAACAGTAACACCGAGTGTGGCAGCAACAACAGCAACAGTAACACTGAGTGAGGCAGCAACAACAGCAACATTAACACTGAGTGAGGCAGCAACAACAGCAACAGTAACACTGAGTGAGGCAGCAACAACAGCAACATTAACACCGAGTGAGGCAGCAACAACAGCAACAGTAACACTGAGTGAGGCAGCAACAACAGAAACATTAACACTGAGTGAGGCAACAACAACAACAACAGTAACACTGAGTGAGGCAACAACATTAACACTGAGTGTGGCAGCAACAACAGCAACATTAACACTGAGTGAGTCAGCAACAACAGCAACATTAACACTGAGTGAGGAAGCAACAACAGCAATATTAACACTGAGTGTGGCAACAACAACAGCAACAGTAACACTGAGTGAGGCAGCAACAACAGCAACATTAACACTGAGTGAGGCACCAACAACAGCAACATTAACACTGAGTGTGGCAGCAACAACAGCAACATTAACACTGAGCGTGGCAGCAACAACATCAGCATTAACACTGAGTGTGGCAGCAACAACAGCAACATTAACACTGAGTGAGGCAGCAACAACAGCAACATTAACACTGAGTGAGGCAGCAACAACAGCAACATTAACACTGAGTGAGACAGCAACAACAGCAACATTAACACTGAGTGTGGCAGCAACAACAGCAACATTAACACTGAGTGTGGCAGCAACATTAACACTGAGTGTGGCAGCAACATTAACACTGAGTGTGGCAGCAACAACAGCAACATTAACACTGAGTCTGGCAACAACAACAGCAACATTAACACTGAGTGTGGCAGCAACAACAGCAACATTAACACGGAGTGAGACAACAACAATAGTAACATTAACACTGAGTGTGGCAGTAACATTTACACTGAGTGTGGCAGCAACAACAGCAACATTAACACTGAGTGTGGAAGCAACATTAACACAGTGTGGCAGCAACAACAGCAACATTATCTCTGAGTGTGGCAGCAACATTAACACTGAGTGTGGCAGCAACATTAACACAGTGTGGCAACAACAACAGCAACATTAACACTGAGTGTGGCAGCAACATTAACACTGAGTGAGGCAGCAACATTAACACTAAGTGAGGCAGCAACATTAACACTGAGTGAGGCAGCAACAACAGCAACATTAACATTGAGTGAGGCAGCAACATTAACACTGAGTGAGACAGCAACAACAGCAACATTAACACTGAGTGTGGCAGCAACAACAGCAACATTAACACTGAGTGTGGCAGCAACAAGAACAACATTAACACTGAGTGAGGCAGCAACAACAGCAACATTAACACTGAGTGAGGCAGCAACAACAGCAGCATTAACACTGAGTGTGGCAGCACCAACAGCAACATTAACACTGAGTGAGGCAGCAACAACAGCAACATTAACACCGAGTGTGGCAGCAACAACAGCAGCATTAACACTGAGTTTGGCAGCAACAACAGCAACATTAACACTGAGTGAGGCAGCAACAGCTGCAGCATTAACACTGAGTGTGGCAGCACCAACAGCAACATTAACACTGAGTGTGGCAGCAACAACAGCAGGATTAACACTGAGTGTGGCATCAACAACAGCAACATTAACACTGAGTGTGGCAGCAACAACAGCAACATTACCACTGAGTGTGGCAGCACCAACAGCAACATTGACACTGAGTGTGGCAGCAACAACAGCAGGATTAACACTGAGTGTGGCAGCAACAACAGCAACAGTAACACTGAGTGAGGCAGCAACAACAGCAACATTAACACTGAGTGAGGCACCAACAACAGCAACATTAACACTGAGTGAGGCACCAACAACAGCAACATTAACACTGAGTGAGGCAGCAACATCAACACTGAGTGAGGCAACAACAACAGCAACATTAACACTGAGTGAGGCAGCAACATTAACACTGAGTGAGGCAGCAACATTAACAC
The DNA here is from genome assembly GCF_040958095.1 of Procambarus clarkii. Taxonomy (NCBI): domain Eukaryota; kingdom Metazoa; phylum Arthropoda; class Malacostraca; order Decapoda; family Cambaridae; genus Procambarus; species Procambarus clarkii. The sequence continues at coordinate 48,345,168 of NC_091153.1, read as the reverse complement.
GGAGTGAGGCAGCAACAATAGCAACAGTAACACTGAGTGAGGCAGCAACAACAGCAACAGTAACACTGAGTGTGGCAGCAACATTAACACTGTGTGAGGCACCAACAACAGCAACATTAACACTGAGTGAGGCAACAACAACAGCAAGATTAACACTGAGTGAGGCACCAACAACAGCAACATTAACACTGAGTGAGGCAGCAACAACAGCAACATTAACACCGGTTGAGGCAGCAACATTAACACTGAGTGTGGCAGCAACAACAGCAACAGTAACACCAAGTGTGGGAGCAACAACAGCAACAGTAACACCGAGTGTTGCAGCAACAACAGCAACATTAACACTGAGTGAGGCAGCAACAACAGCAACAGTTACACTGAGTGTGGCAGCAACAACAGCAACAGTAACACTGAATGAGGCAGTAACAACAGCAACAGTAACACTGAGTGTGGCAGCAACAACAACAACATTAACACTGAGTGTGGCAGCAACATTAACACTGAGTGAGGCAGCAACAACAGCAACATTAACACTGAGTGTGGCAGCAACAACAGCAACATTAACAATGAGTGTGGCAACAACAACAGCAACATTAACACTGAGTGAGGCAGCAACAACAGAAACATTAACACTGAGTGAGGCAACAACAACAGCAACAGTAACACTGAGTGAGGCAACAACATTAACACTGAGTGTGGACGCAACAACAGCAACATTAACACTGAGTGAGGCAGCAACAACAGCAACATTAACACTGAGTGTGGCAACAACAACAGCAACAGTAACACTGAGTGAGGCAGCAACAACAGCAACATTAATATTGAGTGTGGCAGCAACAACAGCAACATTAACACTGAGTGTGGCAGCAACAACAGCAACATTAACACTGAGCGTGGCAGCAACAACAGCAACATTAACACTGAGTGAGGCAGCAACAACAGCAACATTAACACTGAGTGAGGCAGCAACAACAGCAACATTAACACTGAGTGTGGCAGCAACATTAACACTGAGTGTGGCAGCAACAACAGCAATATTAACACTGAGTCTGGCAACAACAACAGCAACATTAACACTGAGTGTGGCAGCAGCAACATTAACACTGAGTGAGACAACAACAACAGCAACATTAACACTGAGTGTGGCAGCAACAACAGCAACATTAACACAGTGTGGCAGCAACAACAGCAACATTATCTCTGAGTGAGGCAGCAACATTAACACTGAGTGAGGCAGCAACATTAACGCTGAGTGAGGAAGCAACAACAGCAACATTAACACTGAGTGTGGCAGCAACAACAGCAACATTAACACTGAGTGAGACAACAACAACAGCAACATTAACACTGAGTGTGGCAGCAACATTAACACAGTGTGGCAGCAACAACAGCAACATTATCTCTGAGTGAGGCAGCAACATTAACACTGAGTGAGGCAGCAACATTAACACTTAGTGAGGCAGCAACATTAACACTGAGTGAGGCAGCAACAACAGCAACATTAACATTGAGTGAGGCAGCAACATTAACACCGAGTGAGGCAGCAACATTAACACTGAGTGTGGCACCAACAACAGCAACAGTAACACCAAGTGTGGCAGCAACAACAGCAACAGTAACACCGAGTGTGGCAGAAACAACAGCAACAGTAACACTGAGTGAGGCAGCAACAACAACAACAGTAACACTGAGTGTGGCAGCAACAACAGCAACATTTACACTGAGCGTGGCAGCAACAACTGCAACATTAACACTGAGTGACGAAGCAACATTAACACTGAGTGTGGCAGCAACAACAGCAACATTAACACTGAGTTAGGCAACAACAACAGCAACATTAACACTGAGTGACGAAGCAACATTAACACTGAGTGTGGCAGCAACAACAGCAACATTAACACTGAGTGAGGCAGCAACATTAACACTGAGTGAGGCAGCAACATTAACACTGAGTGAGTCAGCAACATTAACACTGAGTGAGGCAGCAACAACAGCAACATTAACACTGAGTGAGGCACCAACAACAGCAACATTAACACTGAGTGAGGCAGCAACAACAGCAACATTAACACCGAGTGAGGCAGCAACATTAACACTGAGTGTGGCAGCAACAACAGCAACAGTAACACCAAGTGAGGCAGCAACAACAGCAACATTAACACCAAGTGTGGCAGCAACAAAAGCAACAGTAACACTGAGTGAGGCAGCAACAACAGCAACAGTAACACTGAGTGAGGCAGCAACAACAGCAATATTAACACTGAGTGAGGCAGCAACATTAACACTGAGTCAGGCAATAACAACAGCAACATTAACACTGAGTGAGGCAGCAACATTAACACTGAGTGAGGCAGCAACATTAACACTGAGTGAGGCAGCAACAACAGCAACAGTAACACTGAGTGAGGCAGCAACAACAGCAACAGTAACACTGAGTGTGGCAGCAACATTAACACTGTGTGAGGCACCAACAACAGCAACATTAACACTGAGTGAGGCAACAACAACAGCAAGATTAACACTGAGTGAGGCACCAACAACAGCAACATTAACACTGAGTGAGGCAGCAACAACAGCAACATTAACACCGGTTGAGGCAGCAACATTAACACTGAGTGTGGCAGCAACAACAGCAACAGTAACACCAAGTGTGGGAGCAACAACAGCAACAGTAACACCGAGTGTTGCAGCAACAACAGCAACATTAACACTGAGTGAGGCAGCAACAACAGCAACAGTAACACTGAGTGTGGCAGCAACAACAGCAACAGTAACACTGAGTGAGGCAGTAACAACAGCAACAGTAACACTGAGTGTGGCAGCAACAACAACAACATTAACACTGAGTATGGCAGCAACATTAACACTGAGTGAGGCAGCAACAACAGCAACATTAACACTGAGTGTGGCAGCAACAACAGCAACATTAACACTGAGTGTGACAACAACAACAGCAACATTAACACTGAGTGAGGCAGCAACAACAGAAACATTAACACTGAGTGAGGCAACAACAACAGCAACAGTAACACTGAGTGAGGCAACAACATTAACACTGAGTGTGGACGCAACAACAGCAACATTAACACTGAGTGAGGCAGCAACAACAGCAACATTAACACTGAGTGTGGCAACAACAACAGCAACAGTAACACTGAGTGAGGCAGCAACAACAGCAACATTAATATTGAGTGTGGCAGCAACAACAGCAACATTAACATTGAGTGTGGCAGCAACAACAGCAACATTAACACTGAGCGTGGCAGCAACAACAGCAACATTAACACTGAGTGAGGCAGCAACAACAGCAACATTAACACTGAGTGAGGCAGCAACAACAGCAACATTAACACTGAGTGTGGCAGCAACATTAACACTGAGTGTGGCAGCAACAACAGCAACATTAACACTGAGTCTGGCAACAACAACAGCAACATTAACACTGAGTGTGGCAGCAGCAACATTAACACTGAGTGAGACAACAACAACAGCAACATTAACACTGAGTGTGGCAGCAACAACAGCAACATTAACACAGTGTGGCAGCAACAACAGCAACATTATCTCTGAGTGAGGCAGCAACATTAACACTGAGTGAGGCAGCAACATTAACACTGAGTGAGGAAGCAACAACAGCAACATTAACACTGAGTGTGGCAGCAACAACAGCAACATTAACACTGAGTGAGACAACAACAACAGCAACATTAACACTGAGTGTGGCAGCAACAATAACACAGTGTGGCAGCAACAACAGCAACATTATCTCTGAGTGAGGCAGCAACATTAACACTGAGTGAGGCAGCAACATTAACACTTAGTGAGGCAGCAACATTAACACTGAGTGAGGCAGCAACAACAGCAACATTAACATTGAGTGAGGCAGCAACATTAACACCGAGTGAGGCAGCAACATTAACACTGAGTGTGGCACCAACAACAGCAACAGTAACACCAAGTGTGGCAGCAACATTAACACTGAGTGTGGCACCAACAACAGCAACAGTAACACCAAGTGTGGCAGCAACAACAGCAACAGTAACACCGAGTGTGGCAGAAACAACAGCAACAGTAACACTGAGTGAGGCAGCAACAACAACAACAGTAACACTGAGTGTGGCAGCAACAACAGCAACATTAACACTGAGCGTGGCAGCAACAACTGCAACATTAACACTGAGTGACGAAGCAACATTAACACTGAGTGTGGCAGCAACAACAGCAACATTAACACTGAGTTAGGCAACAACAACAGCAACATTAAGACTGAGTGACGAAGCAACATTAACACTGAGTGTGGCAGCAACAACAGCAACATTAACACTGAGTGAGGCAGCAACATTAACACTGAGTGAGGCAGCAACATTAACACTGAGTGAGTCAGCAACATTAACACTGAGTGAGGCAGCAACAACAGCAACATTAACACTGAGTGAGGCACCAACAACAGCAACATTAACACTGAGTGAGGCAGCAACAACAGCAACATTAACACCGAGTGAGGCAGCAACATTAACACTGAGTGTGGCAGCAACAACAGCAACAGTAACACCAAGTGAGGCAGCAACAACAGCAACATTAACACCAAGTGTGGCAGCAACAAAAGCAACAGTAACACTGAGTGAGGCAGCAACAACAGCAACAGTAACACTGAATGAGGCAGCAACAACAGCAATATTAACACTGAGTGAGGCAGCAACATTAACACTGAGTCAGGCAATAACAACAGCAACATTAACACTGAGTGAGGCAGCAACATTAACACTGAGTGAGGCAACAACATTAACACTGAGTGAGGCAGCAACAACAGCAACAGTAACACTGAGTGAGGCAGCAACAACAGCAACAGTAACACTGAGTGTGGCAGCAACAACAGCAACATTAACACTGAGTGAGGCACCAACAACAGCAACATTAACACTGAGTGAGGCAGCAACAACAGCAACAGTAACACTGAGTTAGGCAGCAACAACAGCAACAGTAACACTGAGTATGGCAGCAACAACAGCAACATTAACACTGAGTGTGGCACCAACAACAGCAACAGTAACACCAAGTGTGGCAGCAACAACAGCAACAGTAACACCGAGTGTGGCAGAAACAACAGCAACAGTAACACTGAGTGAGGCAGCAACAACAGCAACAGTAACACTGAGTGAGGCAGCAACAACAGCAACAGTAACACTGAGTATGGCAGCAACAACAGCAACATTAACACTGAGTGAGGCAGCAATAACAGCAACAGTAACACTGAGTGTGGCAGCAACAACAGCAACAGTAACACTGAGTGTGGCAGCAACAACAGCAACATTAACACTGAGTGAGGCAGCAACAACAGCAACAGTAACACTGAGTGAGGCAGCAACAACAGCAACATTAACACCGAGTGAGGCAGCAACAATAGCAACAGTAACACTGAGTGAGGCAGCAACAACAGCAACATTAACACTGAGTGTGGCAGCAACAACAGCAACATTAACACTGAGTGTGGCAACAACAACAGCAACATTAACACTGAGTGAGGCAGCAACAACAGAAACATTAACACTGAGTGAGGCAACAACAACAGCAACAGTAACACTGAGTGAGGCAACAACATTAACACTGAGTGTGGACGCAACAACAGCAACATTAACACTGAGTGAGGCAGCAACAACAGCAACATTAACACTGAGTGTGGCAACAACAACAGCAACAGTAACACTGAGTGAGGCAGCAACAACAGCAACATTAATATTGAGTGTGGCAGCAACAACAGCAACATTAACACTGAGTGTGGCAGCAACAACAGCAACATTAACACTGAGCGTGGCAGCAACAACAGCAACATTAACACTGAGTGAGGCAGCAACAACAGCCACATTAACACTGAGTGAGGCAGCAACAACAGCAACATTAACACTGAGTGTGGCAGCAACATTAACACTGAGTGTGGCAGCAACAACAGCAATATTAACACTGAGTCTGGCAACAACAACAGCAACATTAACACTGAGTGTGGCAGCAGCAACATTAACACTGAGTGAGACAACAACAACAGCAACATTAACACTGAGTGTGGCAGCAACAACAGCAACATTAACACAGTGTGGCAGCAACAACAGCAACATTATCTCTGAGTGAGGCAGCAACATTAACACTGAGTGAGGCAGCAACATTAACGCTGAGTGAGGAAGCAACAACAGCAACATTAACACTGAGTGTGGCAGCAACAACAGCAACATTAACACTGAGTGAGACAACAACAACAGCAACATTAACACTGAGTGTGGCAGCAACATTAACACAGTGTGGCAGCAACAACAGCAACATTATCTCTGAGTGAGGCAGCAACATTAACACTGAGTGAGGCAGCAACATTAACACTTAGTGAGGCAGCAACATTAACACTGAGTGAGGCAGCAACAACAGCAACATTAACATTGAGTGAGGCAGCAACATTAACACCGAGTGAGGCAGCAACATTAACACTGAGTGTGGCACCAACAACAGCAACAGTAACACCAAGTGTGGCAGCAACAACAACAACAGTAACACCGAGTGTGGCAGAAACAACAGCAACAGTAACACTGAGTGAGGCAGCAACAACAACAACAGTAACACTGAGTGTGGCAGCAACAACAGCAACATTTACACTGAGCGTGGCAGCAACAACTGCAACATTAACACTGAGTGACGAAGCAACATTAACACTGAGTGTGGCAGCAACAACAGCAACATTAACACTGAGTTAGGCAACAACAACAGCAACATTAACACTGAGTGACGAAGCAACATTAACACTGAGTGTGGCAGCAACAACAGCAACATTAACACTGAGTGAGGCAGCAACATTAACACTGAGTGAGGCAGCAACATTAACACTGAGTGAGTCAGCAACATTAACACTGAGTGAGGCAGCAACAACAGCAACATTAACACTGAGTGAGGCACCAACAACAGCAACATTAACACTGAGTGAGGCAGCAACAACAGCAACATTAACACCGAGTGAGGCAGCAACATTAACACTGAGTGTGGCAGCAACAACAGCAACAGTAACACCAAGTGAGGCAGCAACAACAGCAACATTAACACCAAGTGTGGCAGCAACAAAAGCAACAGTAACACTGAGTGAGGCAGCAACAACAGCAACAGTAACACTGAGTGAGGCAGCAACAACAGCAATATTAACACTGAGTGAGGCAGCAACATTAACACTGAGTCAGGCAATAACAACAGCAACATTAACACTGAGTGAGGCAGCAACATTAACACTGAGTGAGGCAGCAACATTAACACTGAGTGAGGCAGCAACAACAGCAACAGTAACACTGAGTGAGGCAGCAACAACAGCAACAGTAACACTGAGTGTGGCAGCAACATTAACACTGTGTGAGGCACCAACAACAGCAACATTAACACTGAGTGAGGCAACAACAACAGCAAGATTAACACTGAGTGAGGCACCAACAACAGCAACATTAACACTGAGTGAGGCAGCAACAACAGCAACATTAACACCGGTTGAGGCAGCAACATTAACACTGAGTGTGGCAGCAACAACAGCAACAGTAACACCAAGTGTGGGAGCAACAACAGCAACAGTAACACCGAGTGTTGCAGCAACAACAGCAACATTAACACTGAGTGAGGCAGCAACAACAGCAACAGTAACACTGAGTGTGGCAGCAACAACAGCAACAGTAACACTGAGTGAGGCAGTAACAACAGCAACAGTAACACTGAGTGTGGCAGCAACAACAACAACATTAACACTGAGTATGGCAGCAACATTAACACTGAGTGAGGCAGCAACAACAGCAACATTAACACTGAGTGTGGCAGCAACAACAGCAACATTAACACTGAGTGTGACAACAACAACAGCAACATTAACACTGAGTGAGGCAGCAACAACAGAAACATTAACACTGAGTGAGGCAACAACAACAGCAACAGTAACACTGAGTGAGGCAACAACATTAACACTGAGTGTGGACGCAACAACAGCAACATTAACACTGAGTGAGGCAGCAACAACAGCAACATTAACACTGAGTGTGGCAACAACAACAGCAACAGTAACACTGAGTGAGGCAGCAACAACAGCAACATTAATATTGAGTGTGGCAGCAACAACAGCAACATTAACATTGAGTGTGGCAGCAACAACAGCAACATTAACACTGAGCGTGGCAGCAACAACAGCAACATTAACACTGAGTGAGGCAGCAACAACAGCAACATTAACACTGAGTGAGGCAGCAACAACAGCAACATTAACACTGAGTGTGGCAGCAACATTAACACTGAGTGTGGCAGCAACAACAGCAACATTAACACTGAGTCTGGCAACAACAACAGCAACATTAACACTGAGTGTGGCAGCAGCAACATTAACACTGAGTGAGACAACAACAACAGCAACATTAACACTGAGTGTGGCAGCAACAACAGCAACATTAACACAGTGTGGCAGCAACAACAGCAACATTATCTCTGAGTGAGGCAGCAACATTAACACTGAGTGAGGCAGCAACATTAACACTGAGTGAGGAAGCAACAACAGCAACATTAACACTGAGTGTGGCAGCAACAACAGCAACATTAACACTGAGTGAGACAACAACAACAGCAACATTAACACTGAGTGTGGCAGCAACATTAACACAGTGTGGCAGCAACAACAGCAACATTATCTCTGAGTGAGGCAGCAACATTAACACTGAGTGAGGCAGCAACATTAACACTTAGTGAGGCAGCAACATTAACACTGAGTGAGGCAGCAACAACAGCAACATTAACATTGAGTGAGGCAGCAACATTAACACCGAGTGAGGCAGCAACATTAACACTGAGTGTGGCACCAACAACAGCAACAGTAACACCAAGTGTGGCAGCAACATTAACACTGAGTGTGGCACCAACAACAGCAACAGTAACACCAAGTGTGGCAGCAACAACAGCAACAGTAACACCGAGTGTGGCAGAAACAACAGCAACAGTAACACTGAGTGAGGCAGCAACAACAACAACAGTAACACTGAGTGTGGCAGCAACAACAGCAACATTAACACTGAGCGTGGCAGCAACAACTGCAACATTAACACTGAGTGACGAAGCAACATTAACACTGAGTGTGGCAGCAACAACAGCAACATTAACACTGAGTTAGGCAACAACAACAGCAACATTAACACTGAGTGACGAAGCAACATTAACACTGAGTGTGGCAGCAACAACAGCAACATTAACACTGAGTGAGGCAGCAACATTAACACTGAGTGAGGCAGCAACATTAACACTGAGTGAGTCAGCAACATTAACACTGAGTGAGGCAGCAACAACAGCAACATTAACACTGAGTGAGGCACCAACAACAGCAACATTAACACTGAGTGAGGCAGCAACAACAGCAACATTAACACCGAGTGAGGCAGCAACATTAACACTGAGTGTGGCAGCAACAACAGCAACAGTAACACCAAGTGAGGCAGCAACAACAGCAACATTAACACCAAGTGTGGCAGCAACAAAAGCAACAGTAACACTGAGTGAGGCAGCAACAACAGCAACAGTAACACTGAGTGAGGCAGCAACAACAGCAATATTAACACTGAGTGAGGCAGCAACATTAACACTGAGTCAGGCAATAACAACAGCAACATTAACACTGAGTGAGGCAGCAACATTAACACTGAGTGAGGCAACAACATTAACACTGAGTGAGGCAGCAACAACAGCAACAGTAACACTGAGTGAGGCAGCAACAACAGCAACAGTAACACTGAGTGTGGCAGCAACAACAGCAACATTAACACTGAGTGAGGCACCAACAACAGCAACATTAACACTGAGTGAGGCAGCAACAACAGCAACAGTAACACTGAGTTAGGCAGCAACAACAGCAACAGTAACACTGAGTATGGCAGCAACAACAGCAACATTAACACTGAGTGTGGCACCAACAACAGCAACAGTAACACCAAGTGTGGCAGCAACAACAGCAACAGTAACACCGAGTGTGGCAGAAACAACAGCAACAGTAACACTGAGTGAGGCAGCAACAACAGCAACAGTAACACTGAGTGAGGCAGCAACAACAGCAACAGTAACACTGAGTATGGCAGCAACAACAGCAACATTAACACTGAGTGAGGCACCAACAACAGCAACATTAACACTGAGTGAGGCAACAACAACAGCAAGATTAACACTGAGTGAGGCACCAACAACATCAACATTAACACTGAGTGAGGCACCAACAACAGCAACAATAACACCAAGTGTGGCAGCAACAACAGCAACAGTAACACTGAGTGAGGCAGCAACAACAGCAACAATAACACCAAGTGTGGCAGCAATAACAGCAACAGTAACACTGAGTGTGGCAGCAACAACAGCAACAGTAACACTGAGTGTGGCAGCAACAACAGCAACATTAACACTGAGTGAGGCAGCAACAACAGCAACAGTAACACTGAGTGAGGCAGCAACAACAGCAACATTAACACCGAGTGAGGCAGCAACAATAGCAACAGTAACACTGAGTGAGGCAGCAACAACAGAAACATTAACACTGAGTGAGGCAACAACAACAGCAACAGTAACACTGAGTGAGGCAACAACATTAACACTGAGTGTGGCAGCAACAACAGCAACATTAACACTGAGTGAGTCAGCAACAACAGCAACATAAACACTGAGTGAGGAAGCAACAACAGCAACATTAACACTGAGTGTGGCAACAACAACAGCAACAGTAACACTGAGTGAGGCAGCAACAACAGCAACATTAACACTGAGTGAGGCACCAACAACAGCAACATTAACACTGAGTGTGGCAGCAACAACAGCAACATTAACACTGAGCGTGGCAGCAACAACAGCAACATTAACACTGAGTGTGGCAGCAACAACAGCAACATTAACACTGAGTGAGGCAGCAACAACAGCAACATTAACACTGAGTGAGACAGCAACAACAGCAACATTAACACTGAGTGAGGCACCAACAACAGCAACATTAACACTGAGTGTGGCAGCAACAACAGCAGCATTAACACTGAGTGTGGCAGCACCAACAGCAACATTAACACTGAGTGAGGCAGCAACAACAGCAACATTAACACCGAGTGTGGCAGCAACAACAGCAGCATTAACACTGAGTTTGGCAGCAACAACAGCAACATTAACACTGAGTGAGGCAGCAACAGCAACAGCATTAACACTGAGTGTGGCAGCACCAACAGCAACATTAACACTGAGTGTGGCAGCAACAACAGCAGGATTAACACTGAGTGTGGCAGCAACAACAGCAACATTAACACTGAGTGTGGCAGCAACAACAGCAACATTACCACTGAGTGTGGCAGCACCAACAGCAACATTGACACTGAGTGTGGCAGCAACAACAGCAGGATTAACACTGAGTGTGGCAGCAACAACAGCAACAGTAACACTGAGTGAGGCAGCAACAACAGCAACATTAGCACTGAGTGAGGCACCAACAACAGCAACATTAACACTGAGTGAGGCAGCAACATTAACACTGAGTGAGGCAGCAACATTAACACGGAGTGAGGCAGCAACAATAGCAACAGTAACACTGAGTGAGGCAGCAACAACAGCAACAGTAACACTGAGTGTGGCAGCAACATTAACACTGTGTAAGGCACCAACGACAGCAACATTAACACTGAGTGAGGCAACAACAACAGCAAGATTAACACTGAGTGAGGCACCAACAACAGCAACATTAACACTGAGTGAGGCAGCAACAACAGCAACATTAACACCGGTTGAGGCAGCAACATTAACACTGAGTGTGGCAGCAACAACAGCAACAGTAACACCAAGTGTGGGAGCAACAACAGCAACAGTAACACCGAGTGTTGCAGCAACAACAGCAACATTAACACTGAGTGAGGCAGCAACAACAGCAACAGTAACACTGAGTGTGGCAGCAACAACAGCAACAGTAACACTGAGTGAGGCAGTAACAACAGCAACAGTAACACTGAGTGTGGCAGCAACAACAACAACATTAACACTGAGTGTGGCAGCAACATTAACACTGAGTGAGGCAGCAACAACAGCAACATTAACACTGAGTGTGGCAGCAACAACAGCAACATTAACACTGAGTGTGGCAACAACAACAGCAACATTAACACTGAGTGAGGCAGCAACAACAGAAACATTAACACTGAGTGAGGCAACAACAACAGCAACAGTAACACTGAGTGAGGCAACAACATTAACACTGAGTGTGGCCGCAACAACAGCAACATTAACACTGAGTGAGGCAGCAACAACAGCAACATTAACACTGAGTGTGGCAACAACAACAGCAACAGTAACACTGAGTGAGGCAGCAACAACAGCAACATTAATATTGAGTGTGGCAGCAACAACAGCAACATTAACACTGAGTGTGGCAGCAACAACAGCAACATTAACACTGAGCGTGGCAGCAACAACAGCAACATTAACACTGAGTGAGGCAGCAACAACAGCAACATTAACACTGAGTGAGGCAGCAACAACAGCAACATTAACACTGAGTGTGGCAGCAACATTAACACTGAGTGTGGCAGCAACAACAGCAACATTAACACTGAGTCTGGCAACAACAACAGCAACATTAACACTGAGTGTGGAAGCAGCAACATTAACACTGAGTGAGACAACAACAACAGCAACATTAACACTGAGTGAGACAACAACAACGGCAACATTAACACTGAGTGTGGCAGCACCAATAACACTGAGTGTGGCAGCAACAACAGCAACATTAACACAGTGTGGCAGCAACAACAGCAACATTATCTCTGAGTGAGGCAGCAACATTAACACTGAGTGAGGCAGCAACATTAACACTGAGTGAGGAAGCAACAACAGCAACATTAACACTGAGTGTGGCAGCAACAACAGCAACATTAACACTGAGTGAGACAACAACAACAGCAACATTAACACTGAGTGTGGCAGCAACATTAACACAGTGTGGCAGCAACAACAGCAACATTATCTCTGAGTGAGGCAGCAACATTAACACTGAGTGAGGCAGCAACATTAACACTTAGTGAGGCAGCAACATTAACACTGAGTGAGGCAGCAACAACAGCAACATTAACATTGACTGAGGCAGCAACATTAACACCGAGTGAGGCAGCAACATTAACACTGAGTGTGGCACCAACAACAGCAACAGTAACACCAAGCGTGGCAGCAACAACAGCAACAGTAACACCGAGTGTGGCAGAAACAACAGCAACATTAACACTGAGTGAGGCAGCAACATTAACACTGAGTGAGGCAGCAACATTAACACGGAGTGAGGCAGCAACAATAGCAACAGTAACACTGAGTGAGGCAGCAACAACAGCAACAGTAACACTGAGTGTGGCAGCAACATTAACACTGTGTAAGGCACCAACAACAGCAACATTAACACTGAGTGAGGCAACAACAACAGCAAGATTAACACTGAGTTAGGCACCAACAACAGCAACATTAACACTGAGTGAGGCAGCAACAACAGCAACATTAACACCGGTTGAGGCAGCAACATTAACACTGAGTGTGGCAGCAACAACAGCAACAGTGACACCAAGTGTGGGAGCAACAACAGCAACAGTAACACCGAGTGTTGCAGCAACAACAGCAACATTAACACTGAGTGAGGCAGCAACAACAGCAACAGTAACACTGAGTGTGGCAGCAACAACAGCAACAGTAACACTGAGTGAGGCAGTAACAACAGCAACAGTAACACTGAGTGTGGCAGCAACAACAACAACATTAACACTGAGTGTGGCAGCAACATTAACACTGAGTGAGGCAGCAACAACAGCAACATTAACACTGAGTGTGGCAGCAACAACAGCAACATTAACACTGAGTGTGGCAACAACAACAGCAACATTAACATTGAGTGAGGCAGCAACAACAGAAACATTAACACTGAGTGAGGCAACAACAACAGCAACAGTAACACTGAGTGAGGCAACAACATTAACACTGAGTGTGGCCGCAACAACAGCAACATTAACACTGAGTGAGGCAGCAACAACAGCAACATTAACACTGAGTGTGGCAACAACAACAGCAACAGTAACACTGAGTGAGGCAGCAACAACAGCAACATTAATATTGAGTGTGGCAGCAACAACAGCAACATTAACACTGAGTGTGGCAGCAACAACAGCAACATTAACACTGAGCGTGGCAGCAACAACAGCAACATTAACACTGAGTGAGGCAGCAACAACAGCAACATTAACACTGAGTGAGGCAGCAACAACAGCAACATTAACACAGAGTGTGGCAGCAACATTAACACTGAGTGTGGCAGCAACAACAGCAACATTAACACTGAGTCTGGCAACAACAACAGCAACATTAACACTGAGTGTGGAAGCAGCAACATTAACACTGAGTGAGACAACAACAACAGCAACATTAACATTGAGTGAGACAACAACAACGGCAACATTAACACTGAGTGTGGCAGCACCAATAACACTGAGTGTGGCAGCAACAACAGCAACATTAACACAGTGTGGCAGCAACAACAGCAACATTATCTCTGAGTGAGGCAGCAACATTAACACTGAGTGAGGCAGCAACATTAACACTGAGTGAGGAAGCAACAACAGCAACATTAACACTGAGTGTGGCAGCAACAACAGCAACATTAACACTGAGTGAGACAACAACAACAGCAACATTAACACTGAGTGTGGCAGCAACATTAACACAGTGTGGCAGCAACAACAGCAACATTATCTCTGAGTGAGGCAGCAACATTAACACTGAGTGAAGCAGCAACATTAACACTTAGTGAGGCCGCAACATTAACACTGAGTGAGGCAGCAACAACAGCAACATTAACATTGACTGAGGCAGCAACATTAACATCGAGTGAGGCAGCAACATTAACACTGAGTGTGGCACCAACAACAGCAACAGTAACACCAAGCGTGGCAGCAACAACAGCAACAGTAACACCGAGTGTGGCAGAAACAACAGCAACAGTAACACTGAGTGAGGCAGCAACAACAGCAACAGTAACACTGAGTGTGGCAGCAACAACAGCAACATTAACACTGAGCGTGGCAGCAACAACTGCAACATTAACACTGAGTGACGAAGCAACATTAACACTGAGTGTGGCAGCAACAACAGCAACATTAACACTGAGTTAGGCAACAACAACAGCAACATTAACACTGAGTGACGAAGCAACATTAACACTGAGTGTGGCAGCAACAACAGCAACATTAACACTGAGTGAGGCAGCAACATTAACACTGAGTGAGGCAGCAACATTAACACTGAGTGAGGCAGCAATAACAGCAACATTAACACTGAGTGAGGCACCAACAACAGCAACATTAACACTGAGTGAGGCAGCAACAACAGCAACATTAACACCGAGTGAGGCAGCAACATTAACACTGAGTGTGGCAGCAACAACAGCAACAGTAACACCAAGTGAGGCAGCAACAACAGCAACATTAACACCAAGTGTGGCAGCAACAAAAGCAACAGTAACACTGAGTGAGGCAGCAACAACAGCAACAGTAACACTGAGTGAGGCAGCAACAACAGCAATATTAACACTGAGTGAGGCAGCAACATTAACACTGAGTCAGGCAATAACAACAGCAACATTAACACTGAGTGAGGCAGCAACATTAACACTGAGTGAGGCAGCAACATTAACACTGAGTGAGGCAGCAACAACAGCAACAGTAACACGGAGTGAGGCAGCAACAACAGCAACAGTAACACTGAGTGTGGCAGCAACAACAGCAACATTAACACTGAGTGAGGCACCAACAACAGCAACATTAACACTGAGTGAGGCAACAACAACAGCAAGATTAACACTGAGTGAGGCACCAACAACAGCAACATTAACACCGAGTGAGGCAGCAACATTAACACTGAGTGTGGCACCAACAACAGCAACAGTAACACCAAGTGTGGCAGCAACAACAGTAACAGTAACACCGAGTGTGGCAGAAACAACAGCAACAGTAACACTGAGTGAGGCAGCAACAACAGCAACAGTAACACTGAGTGAGGCAGCAACAACAGCAACAGTAACACTGAGTATGGCAGCAACAACAGCAACATTAACACTGAGTGAGGCACCAACAACAGCAACATTAACACTGAGTGAGGCAACAACAACAGCAAGATTAACACTGAGTGAGGCACCAACAACATCAACATTAACACTGAGTGAGGCAGCAACAACAGCAACAATAACACCAAGTGTGGCAGCAACAACAGCAACAGTAACACCGAGTGTGGCAGCAACAACAGCAACAGTAACACTGAGTGAGGCAGCAACAACAGCAACATTAATACTGAGTGAGGCAGCAATAACAGCAACAGTAACACTGAGTGTGGCAGCAACAACAGCAACAGTAACACTGAGTGTGGCAGCAACAACAGCAACATTAACACTGAGTGAGGCAGCAACAACAGCAACAGTAACACTGAGTGATGCAGCAACAACAGCAACATTAACACCGAGTGAGGCAGCAACAACAGCAACAGTAACACTGAGTGAGGCAGCAACAACAGAAACATTAACACTGAGTGAGGCAACAACAACAGCAACAGTAACACTGAGTGAGGCAACAACATTAACACTGAGTGTGGCAGCAACAACAGCAACATTAACACTGAGTGAGTCAGCAACAACAGCAACATTAACACTGAGTGAGGAAGCAACAACAGCAACATTAACACTGAGTGTGGCAACAACATTAACACTGAGTGAGGCAGCAACAACAGCAACATTAACACTGAGTGAGGCACCAACAACAGCAACATTAACACTGAGTGTGGCAGCAACAACAGCAACATTAACACTGAGCGTGGCAGCAACAACAGCAACATTAACACTGAGTGTGGCAGCAACAACAGCAACATTAACACTGAGTGAGGCAGCAACAACAGCAACATTAACATTGAGTGAGGCAGCAACAACAGCAACATTAACACTGAGTGAGACAGCAACAACAGCAACATTAACACTGAGTGTGGCAGCAACAACAGCAACATTAACACTGAGTGTGGCAGCAACAACAGCAACATTAACACTGAGTGAGGCAACAACAACAGCAACATTAACACTGTGTGTGGCAGCAACATTAACACTGAGTGAGGCAGCAACAACAGCAACATTAACGCTGAGTCTGGCAACAACAACAGCAACATTAACACTGAGTGTAGCAGCAACAACAGCAACATTAGCACTGAATGAGACAACAACAATAGCAACATTAACACTGAGTGTGGCAACAACATTTACACTGAGTGTGGCAGCAACAACAGCAACATTAACACTGAGTGTGGAAGCAACATTAACACTGAGTGTGGAAGCAACATTAACACAGTGTGGCAGCAACAACAGCAACATTATCTCTGAGTGTGGCAGCAACATTAACACTGAGTGTGGCAGCAACATTAACACAGTGTGGCAACAACAGCAACATTAACACTGAGTGTGGCAGCAACATTAACATTGAGTGAGGCAGCAACATTAACACTAAGTGAGGCAGCAACATTAACACTGAGTGAGGCAGCAACAACAGCAACATTAACATTGAGTGAGGCAGCAACATTAACACTGAGTGAGGCAGCAACAACAGCAACATTAACACTGAGTGTGGCAGCAACAACAGCAACATTAACACTGAGTGTGGCAGCAACAAGAACAACATTAACACTGAGTGAGGCAGCAACAACAGCAACATTAACACTGAGTGAGGCAGCAACAACACCAGCATTAACACTGAGTGTTACAGCACCAACAGCAACATTAACACTGAGTGAGGCAGCAACAACAGCAACATTAACACCGAGTGTGGCAGCAACAACAGCAGCATTAACACTGAGTTTGGCAGCAACAACAGCAACATTAACACTGAGTGAGGCAGCAACAGCAGCAGCATTAACACTGAGTGTGGCAGCACCAACAGCAACATTAACACTGAGTGTGGCAGCAACAACAGCAGGATTAACACTGAGTGTGGCAGCAACAACAGCAACATTAACACTGAGTGTGGCAGCAACAACAGCAACATTACCACTGAGTGTGGCAGCACCAACAGCAACATTGACACTGAGTGTGGCAGCAACAACAGCAGGATTAACACTGAGTGTGGCAGCAACAACAGCAACAGTAACACTGAGTGAGGCAGCAACAACAGAAACATTAACACTGAGTGAGGCAACAACAACAGCAACAGTAACACTGAGTGAGGCAACAACATTAACACTGAGTGTGGCCGCAACAACAGCAACATTAACACTGAGTGTGGCAGCAACAACAGCAACATTAACACTGAGTGTGGCAACAACAACAGCAACATTAACACTGAGTGAGGCAGAAACAACAGAAACATTAACACTGAGTGAGGCAACAACAACAGCAACAGTAACACTGAGTGAGGCAACAACATTAACACTGAGTGTGGCCGCAACAACAGCAACATTAATACTGAGTGAGGCAGCAACAACTGCAACATTAACACTGAGTGTGGCAACAACAACAGCAACAGTAACACTGAGTGAGGCAGCAACAACAGCAACATTAATATTGAGTGTGGCAGCAACAACAGCAACATTAACACTGAGTGTGGCAGCAACAACAGCAACATTAACACTGAGCGTGGCAGCAACAACAGCAACATTAACACTGAGTGAGGCAGCAACAACAGCAATATTAACACTGAGCGTGGCAGCAACATTAACACTGAGCGTGGCAGCAACATTAACACTGAGCGTGGCAGCAACAACAGCAACATTAACACTGAGCATGGCAGCAACATTAACACTGAGCGTGGCAGAAACATTAACACAGAGTGTGGCAGCAACAACAGCAACATTAACACTGAGCGTGGCAGCAACAACTGCAACACTAACACTGAGTGACGAAGCAACATTAACACTGAGTGAGGCAACAACAACAGCAACATTAACACTGAGTGACGAAGCAACATTAACACTGAGTGTGGCAGCAACAACAGAGACATTAACACTGAGTGTGGCAGCAACAA
This sequence comes from Procambarus clarkii, assembly GCF_040958095.1. Taxonomy (NCBI): domain Eukaryota; kingdom Metazoa; phylum Arthropoda; class Malacostraca; order Decapoda; family Cambaridae; genus Procambarus; species Procambarus clarkii. The sequence goes on along the minus strand of NC_091153.1, from coordinate 48,326,098 downwards.
CAGCAACATTAACACTGAGTGTGGCAGCAACAACAGCAGCATTAACACTGAGTGAGGCAACAACAACAGCAACATTATCACCGAGTGTGGCAGCAACAACAGCAACATTAACACTGAGTGAGGCAACAACAACAGCAACATTAACACTGAGTGTGGCAGCAACAACAGCAACAGTAACACTGAATGTGACAACAACATTAACACCAAGTGTGGGAGCAACAACAGCAACAGTAACACCGAGTGTTGCAGCAACAACAGCAACATTAACACTGAGTGAGGCAGCAACAACAGCAACAGTAACACTGGGTGTGGCAGCAACAACAGCAACAGTAACACTGAGTGTGGCAGCAACAACAACAACATTAACACTGAGTGTGGCAGCAACATTAACACTGAGTGAGGCAGCAACAACAGCAACATTAACACTGAGTGTGGCAGCAACAACAGCAACATTAACACTGAGTGTGGCAACAACAACAGCAACATTAACACTGAGTGAGGCAGCAACAACAGAAACATTAACACTGAGTGAGGCAACAACAACAGCAACAGTAACACTGAGTGAGGCAACAACATTAACACTGAGTGTGGCCGCAACAACAGCAACATTAACACTGAGTGAGGCAGCAACAACAGCAACATTAACACTGAGTGTGGCAACAGCAACAGTAACACTGAGTGAGGCAGCAACAACAGCAACATTAATATTGAGTGTGGCAGCAACAACTGCAACATTAACACTGAGTGTGGCAGCAACAACAGCAACATTAACACTGAGTGAGGCAGCAACAACAGCAACATTAACAATGAGTGTGGCAGCAACAACAGCAACATTAAAACTGAGTGTGGCAGCAACAACAGCAACATTAACACTGAGTGTGGCAGCAACATTAACACTGAGTGTGCCAGCAACAACAGCAACATTAACACTGAGTCTGGCAACAACAACAGCAACATTAACACTGAGTGTGGCAGCAGCAACATTAACACTGAGTGAGACAACAACAAAAGCAACATTAACACTGAGTGAGACAACAACAACAGCAACATTAACACTGAGTGTGGCAGCACCATTAACACTGAGTGTGGCAGCAACAACAGCAACATTAACACAGTGTGGCAGCAACAACAGCAACATTATCTCTGAGTGAGGCAGCAACATTAACACTGAGTGAGGCAGCAACATTAACACTGAGTGAGGCAGCAACAACAGCAACATTAACACTGAGTGTGGCAGCAACAACAGCAACATTAACACTGAGTGAGACAACAACAACAGCAACATTAACACTGAGTGTGGCAGCAACATTAACACAGTGTGGCATGAACAACAGCAACATTATCTCTGAGTGAGGCAGCAACATTAACACTGAGTGAGGCAGCAACATTAACACTTAGTGAGGCAGCAACATTAACACTGAGTGAGGCAGCAACAACAGCAACATTAACATTGAGTGAGGCAGCAACATTAACACCGAGTGAGGCAGCAACATTAACACTGAGTGTGGTACCAACAACAGCAACAGTAACACCAAGTGTGGCAGCAACAACAGCAACAGTAACACCGAGTGTGGCAGAAACAACAGCAACAGTAACACTGAGTGAGGCAGCAACAACAGCAACAGTAACACTGAGTGTGGCAGCAACAACAGCAACATTAACACTGAGCGTGGCAGCAACAACTGCAACATTAACACTTAGTGACGAAGCAACATTAACACTGAGTGTGGCAGCAACAACTGCAACATTAACACTGAGTTAGGCAACAACAACAGCAACATTAACACTGAGTGACGAAGCAACATTAACACTGAGTGTGGCAGCAACAAGAGCAACATTAACATTGAGTGTGGCAGCAACATTAACACTGAGTGAGGCAACAACAACAGCAACGTTAACACTGAGTGAGGCAGCAACAACAGCAACAGTAACACTGAGTGAGGCAGCAACATTAACACTGAGAGAGGCAGCAAAATTAACACTGAGTGAGGCAACAACAACAACAACATTAACATTGAGTGAGCCAGCAACATTAACACTGAGTGAGGCAACAACAACAGCAACAGTAACACTGAGTGAGGCAGCAACAGTAACACTGAGTGAGGCAGCAACATTAACACTGAGTGAGGCAACAACAACAGCAACATTAACACTGAGTGAGGCAGCAACATTAACACTGAGTGAGGCAACAACAACAGCAACATTAACACTGAGTGAGGCAGCAACAATAACATTGAGTGTGGCAGCAACAATAACAACATTAACACTGAGCGTGGCAGCAACATTAACACTGAGCGTGGCAGCAACAACAGCAACATTAACACTGAGCATGGCAGCAACATTAACACTGAGCGTGGCAGAAACATTAACACAGAGTGTGGCAGCAACATTAACACTGAGCGTGGCAGCAACAACTGCAACATTAACACTGAGTGACGAAGCAACATTAACACTGAGTGAGGCAACAACAACAGCAACATTAACACTGAGTGACGAAGCAACATTAACACTGAGTGTGGCAGCAACAACAGCAACATTAACACTGAGTGTGGCAGCAACAACAGCAACATTAACACTGAGTGTGGCAGCAACAACAGCAGCATTAACACTGAGTGAGGCAACAACAACAGCAACATTAACACCGAGTGTGGCAGCAACAACAGCAACATTAACACTGAGTGAGGCAACAACAACAGCAACATTAACACTGAGTGTGGCCCCAACAACAGCAACAGTAACACTGAATGTGACAACAACATTAACACTGAGTGAGGCAGCAACAACAGCAACATTAACACTGAGTGAGGCAGCAACAACAGCAACATTAACACTGAGTGAGGCAACAACAACAGCAACAAAAACATTGAGTGAGGCAGCAACATTAACACTGAGTGTGGCAGCAACAATAACAACATTAACACTGAGTGAGGCAGCAACAACAGCAGCATTAACACTGAGTGAGGCAGCAACATTAACACTGAGTTAGGCAGCAACATTAACACCGAGTGTGGCAGCAACAACAGCAACAGTAACACTGAGTGAGGCAGCAACAACAGCAGCATTAACACTGAATGTGGCAGCAACAACAGCAACATTAACACTGAGTGAGGCAGCAACAACAGCAACATTAACACTGAAAGTGGCAGCAACAACAGCAACAGTAACACTGAGTAAGGCAGCAACATTAGCACTGTGTGTGGCAGCAACAACAGCAACATTAACACTGAGTAAGGCAGCAACATTAACACTGAGTGAGGCAGCAACATTAACACTGAGTGAGGCAGCAACATTAACACTGAGTGAGGCAACAACAACAGCAACATTAACACTGAGTGAGGCAGCAACATTAACACTGAGTGAGGCAGCAACATTAACACTGAGTGAGGCAGCAACATTAACCCTGAGTGTGGCTGCAACAGTAACACTGAGTGAGGCAGCAACAACAGCAACATTAACACTGAGTGAGGCACCAACAACAGCAACATTAACACTGAGTGAGGCACTAACAACAGCAACATTAACACTTAGTGAGGCAACAACAACAGCAACAATAACACTGAGTGAGGCCGCAACAACAGCAACATTAACACTGAGTGAGGCAGCAACATTAACACTGAGTGAGGCAGCAACAACAGCAACATTAACACTGAGTGAGGCACCAACAACAGCAACATTAACACTGAGTGAGGCACTAACAACAGCAACATTAACACTTAGTGAGGCAACAACAACAGCAAAAATAACACTGAGTGAGGCAGCAACAACAGCAACAATAACACTGAGTGAGGCAGCAACATTAACACTGAGTGAGGCAACAACAACAGCAACATTAACACTGAGTGAAGCACCAACAACAGCAACAATAACACTGAGTGAGGCAACAACAACAGCAACATTAACACTGAGTGAGGCAGCAACATTAACACTGAGTGAGGCAGCAACATTAACACTGAGTGTGGCTGCAACAGTAACACTGAGTGTGGCTGCAACAGTAACACTGAGTGAGGCAGCAACAACACTAACATTAACACTGAATGTGGCAGCAACAACAGCAACAGTAACATTGAGTGAGGCAGCAACAACAGCAACATTAACACTGAGTGAGGCAGCAACATTAACACTGAGTGAGGCAGCAACATTAACACTGAGTGAGGCAGCAACAACAGCAACATTAACACTGAGTGAGGCACCAACAACAGCAACATTACCACTGAGTGAGGCAGCAACAACAGCAACATTAACACCGAGTGAGGCAGCAACATTAACATTGAGTGTGGCAGCAACAACAGCAACAGTAACACCAAGTGAGGCAGCAACAACAGCAACATTAACACCAAGTGTGGCAGCAACAAAAGCAACAGTAACACTGAGTGAGGCAGCAACAACAGCAACAGTAACACTGAGTGAGGCAGCAACAACAGCAATATTAACACTGAGTGAGGCAGCAACATTAACACTGAGTGAGGCAATAACAACAGCAACATTAACACTGAGTGAGGCAGCAACATTAACACTGAGTGAGGCAGCAACATTAACACTGAGTGAGGCAGCAACAACAGCAACAGTAACACTGAGTGAGGCAGCAACAACAGCAACAGTAACACTGAGTGTGGCAGCAACAACAGCAACATTAACACTGAGTGAGGCACCAACAACAGCAACATTAACACTGAGTGAGGCAACAACAACAGCAAGATTAACACTGAGTGAGGCACCAACAACAGCAACATTAACACCGAGTGAGGCAGCAACATTAACACTGAGTGTGGCACCAACAACAGCAACAGTAACACCAAGTGTGGCAGCAACAACAGCAACAGTAACACCGAGTGTGGCAGAAACAACAGCAACAGTAACACTGAGTGAGGCAGCAACAACAGCAACAGTAACACTGAGTGAGGCAGCAACAACAGCAACAGTAACACTGAGTGTGGCAGCAACAACAGCAACATTAACACTGAGTGAGGCACCAAAAACAGCAACATTAACACTGAGTGAGGCAACAACAACAGCAAGATTAACACTGAGTGAGGCACCAACAACAGCAACATTAACACTGAGTGAGGCAGCAACAACAGCAACATTAACACCGGTTGAGGCAGCAACATTAACACTGAGTGTGGCAGCAACAACGGCAACAGTAACACCAAGTGTGGGAGCAACAACAGCAACAGTAACACCGAGTGTTGCAGCAACAACAGCACCATTAACACTGAGTGAGGCAGCAACAACAGCAACAACAGCAACAGTAACACTGAGTGTGGCAGCAACAACAACAACATTAACACTGAGTGTGGCAGCAACATTAACACTGAGTGAGGCAGCAACAACAGCAACATTAACACTGAGTGTGGCAGCAACAACAGCAACATTAACACTGAGTGTGGCAACAACAACAGCAACATTAACACTGAGTGAGGCAGCAACAACAGAAACATTAACACTGAGTGAGGCAACAACAACAGCAACAGTAACACTGAGTGAGGCAACAACATTAACACTGAGTGTGGCCGCAACAACAACAACATTAACACTGAGAGAGGCAGCAACAACAGCAACATTAACACCAAGTGTGGCAGCAACAAAAGCAACAGTAACACTGAGTGAGGCAGCAACAACAGCAACAGTAACACTGAGTGAGGCAGCAACAACAGCAATATTAACACTGAGTGAGGCAGCAACATTAACACTGAGTGAGGCAATAACAACAGCAACATTAACACTGAGTGAGGCAGCAACATTAACACTGAGTGAGGCAGCAACATTAACACTGAGTGAGGCAGCAACAACAGCAATATTAACACTGAGTGAGGCAGCAACATTGACACTGAGTGAGGCAGCAACATTGACACTGAGTGAGGCAATAACAACAGCAACATTAACACTGAGTGAGACAGCAACATTAACACTGAGTGAGGCAGCAACATTAACACTGAGTGAGGCAGCAACAACAGCAACAGTAACACTGAGTGAGGCAGCAACAACAGCAACAGTAACACTGAGTGTGGCAGCAACAACAGCAACATTAACACTGAGTGAGGCACCAACAACAGCAACATTAACACTGAGTGAGGCAACAACAACAGCAAGATTAACACTGAGTGAGGCACCAACAACAGCAACATTAACACCGAGTGAGGCAGCAACATTAACACTGAGTGTGGCACCAACAACAGCAACAGTAACACCAAGTGTGGCAGCAACAACAGCAACAGTAACACCGAGTGTGGCAGAAACAACAGCAACAGTAACACTGAGTGAGGCAGCAACAACAGCAACAGTAACACTGAGTGAGGCAGCAACAACAGCAACAGTAACACTGAGTGTGGCAGCAACAACAGCAACATTAACACTGAGTGAGGCACCAAAAACAGCAACATTAACGCTGAGTGAGGCAACAACAACAGCAAGATTAACACTGAGTGAGGCACCAACAACAGCAACATTAACACTGAGTGAGGCAGCAACAACAGCAACATTAACACCGGTTGAGGCAGCAACATTAACACTGAGTGTGGCAGAAACAACAGCAACAGTAACACCGAGTGTTGCAGCAACAACAGCAACATTAACACTGAGTGAGGCAGCAACAACAGCAACAGTAACACTGAGTGTGGCAGCAGCAACAGCAAGAGTAACACTGAGTGTGGCAGCAACAACAACAACATTAACACTGAGTGTGGCAGCAACATTAACACTGAGTGAGGCCGCAACAACAGCAACAGTAACACTGAGTGTGGCAGCAACAACAGCAACAGTAACACTGAGTGTGGCAGCAACAACAGCAACATTAACACTGAGTGTGGCAGCAACAACAGCAACATTAACACTGAGTGTGGCAACAACAACAGCAACATTAACACTGAGTGAGGCAGCAACAACAGAAACATTAACACTGAGTGAGGCAACAACAACAGCAACAGTAACACTGAGTGAGGCAACAACATTAACACTGAGTGTGGCCGCAACAACAGCAACATTAACACTGAGTGAGGCAGCAACAACAGCAACATTAACACTGAGTGTGGCAACAACAACAGCAACAGTAACACTGAGTGAGGCAGCAACAACAGCAACATTAATATTGAGTGTGGCAGCAACAACAGCAACATTAACACTGAGTGTGGCAGCAACAACAGCAACATTAACACTGAGCGTGGCAGCAACAACAGAAACATTAACACTGAGTGAGGCAGCAACAACAGCAACATTAACACTTAGTGAGGCAACAACAACAGCAACAATAACACTGAGTGAGGCCGCAACAACAGCAACATTAACACTGAGTGAGGCAGCAACATTAACACTGAGTGAGGCAGCAACAACAGCAACATTAATACTGAGTGAGGCACCAACAACAGCAACATTAACACTGAGTGAGGCACTAACAACAGCAACATTAACACTTAGTGAGGCAACAACAACAGCAAAAATAACACTGAGTGAGGCAGCAACAACAGCAACAATAACACTGAGTGAGGCAGCAACATTAACACTGAGTGAGGCAACAACAACAGCAACATTAACACTGAGTGAAGCACCAACAACAGCAACAATAACACTGAGTGAGGCAACAACAACAGCAACATTAACACTGAGTGAGGCAGCAACATTAACACTGAGTGAGGCAGCAACATTAACACTGAGTGTGGCTGCAACAGTAACACTGAGTGTGGCTGCAACAGTAACACTGAGTGAGGCAGCAACAACACTAACATTAACACTGAATGTGGCAGCAACAACAGCAACAGTAACATTGAGTGAGGCAGCAACAACAGCAACATTAACACTGAGTGAGGCAGCAACATTAACACTGAGTGAGGCAGCAACATTAACACTGAGTGAGGCAGCAACAACAGCAACATTAACACTGAGTGAGGCACCAACAACAGCAACATTACCACTGAGTGAGGCAGCAACAACAGCAACATTAACACCGAGTGAGGCAGCAACATTAACATTGAGTGTGGCAGCAACAACAGCAACAGTAACACCAAGTGAGGCAGCAACAACAGCAACATTAACACCAAGTGTGGCAGCAACAAAAGCAACAGTAACACTGAGTGAGGCAGCAACAACAGCAACAGTAACACTGAGTGAGGCAGCAACAACAGCAATATTAACACTGAGTGAGGCAGCAACATTAACACTGAGTGAGGCAATAACAACAGCAACATTAACACTGAGTGAGGCAGCAACATTAACACTGAGTGAGGCAGCAACATTAACACTGAGTGAGGCAGCAACAACAGCAACAGTAACACTGAGTGAGGCAGCAACAACAGCAACAGTAACACTGAGTGTGGCAGCAACAACAGCAACATTAACACTGAGTGAGGCACCAACAACAGCAACATTAACACTGAGTGAGGCAACAACAACAGCAAGATTAACACTGAGTGAGGCACCAACAACAGCAACATTAACACCGAGTGAGGCAGCAACATTAACACTGAGTGTGGCACCAACAACAGCAACAGTAACACCAAGTGTGGCAGCAACAACAGCAACAGTAACACCGAGTGTGGCAGAAACAACAGCAACAGTAACACTGAGTGAGGCAGCAACAACAGCAACAGTAACACTGAGTGAGGCAGCAACAACAGCAACAGTAACACTGAGTGTGGCAGCAACAACAGCAACATTAACACTGAGTGAGGCACCAAAAACAGCAACATTAACACTGAGTGAGGCAACAACAACAGCAAGATTAACACTGAGTGAGGCACCAACAACAGCAACATTAACACTGAGTGAGGCAGCAACAACAGCAACATTAACACCGGTTGAGGCAGCAACATTAACACTGAGTGTGGCAGCAACAACGGCAACAGTAACACCAAGTGTGGGAGCAACAACAGCAACAGTAACACCGAGTGTTGCAGCAACAACAGCACCATTAACACTGAGTGAGGCAGCAACAACAGCAACAACAGCAACAGTAACACTGAGTGTGGCAGCAACAACAACAACATTAACACTGAGTGTGGCAGCAACATTAACACTGAGTGAGGCAGCAACAACAGCAACATTAACACTGAGTGTGGCAGCAACAACAGCAACATTAACACTGAGTGTGGCAACAACAACAGCAACATTAACACTGAGTGAGGCAGCAACAACAGAAACATTAACACTGAGTGAGGCAACAACAACAGCAACAGTAACACTGAGTGAGGCAACAACATTAACACTGAGTGTGGCCGCAACAACAACAACATTAACACTGAGAGAGGCAGCAACAACAGCAACATTAACACCAAGTGTGGCAGCAACAAAAGCAACAGTAACACTGAGTGAGGCAGCAACAACAGCAACAGTAACACTGAGTGAGGCAGCAACAACAGCAATATTAACACTGAGTGAGGCAGCAACATTAACACTGAGTGAGGCAATAACAACAGCAACATTAACACTGAGTGAGGCAGCAACATTAACACTGAGTGAGGCAGCAACATTAACACTGAGTGAGGCAGCAACAACAGCAATATTAACACTGAGTGAGGCAGCAACATTGACACTGAGTGAGGCAGCAACATTGACACTGAGTGAGGCAATAACAACAGCAACATTAACACTGAGTGAGACAGCAACATTAACACTGAGTGAGGCAGCAACATTAACACTGAGTGAGGCAGCAACAACAGCAACAGTAACACTGAGTGAGGCAGCAACAACAGCAACAGTAACACTGAGTGTGGCAGCAACAACAGCAACATTAACACTGAGTGAGGCACCAACAACAGCAACATTAACACTGAGTGAGGCAACAACAACAGCAAGATTAACACTGAGTGAGGCACCAACAACAGCAACATTAACACCGAGTGAGGCAGCAACATTAACACTGAGTGTGGCACCAACAACAGCAACAGTAACACCAAGTGTGGCAGCAACAACAGCAACAGTAACACCGAGTGTGGCAGAAACAACAGCAACAGTAACACTGAGTGAGGCAGCAACAACAGCAACAGTAACACTGAGTGAGGCAGCAACAACAGCAACAGTAACACTGAGTGTGGCAGCAACAACAGCAACATTAACACTGAGTGAGGCACCAAAAACAGCAACATTAACGCTGAGTGAGGCAACAACAACAGCAAGATTAACACTGAGTGAGGCACCAACAACAGCAACATTAACACTGAGTGAGGCAGCAACAACAGCAACATTAACACCGGTTGAGGCAGCAACATTAACACTGAGTGTGGCAGAAACAACAGCAACAGTAACACCGAGTGTTGCAGCAACAACAGCAACATTAACACTGAGTGAGGCAGCAACAACAGCAACAGTAACACTGAGTGTGGCAGCAGTAACAGCAAGAGTAACACTGAGTGTGGCAGCAACAACAACAACATTAACACTGAGTGTGGCAGCAACATTAACACTGAGTGAGGCCGCAACAACAGCAACAGTAACACTGAGTGTGGCAGCAACAACAGCAACAGTAACACTGAGTGTGGCAGCAACAACAGCAACATTAACACTGAGTGTGGCAGCAACAACAGCAACATTAACACTGAGTGTGGCAACAACAACAGCAACATTAACACTGAGTGAGGCAGCAACAACAGAAACATTAACACTGAGTGAGGCAACAACAACAGCAACAGTAACACTGAGTGAGGCAACAACATTAACACTGAGTGTGGCCGCAACAACAGCAACATTAACACTGAGTGAGGCAGCAACAACAGCAACATTAACACTGAGTGTGGCAACAACAACAGCAACAGTAACACTGAGTGAGGCAGCAACAACAGCAACATTAATATTGAGTGTGGCAGCAACAACAGCAACATTAACACTGAGTGTGGCAGCAACAACAGCAACATTAACACTGAGCGTGGCAGCAACAACAGAAACATTAACACTGAGTGAGGCAGCAACAACAGCAACATTAACACTGAGTGAGGCAGCAACAACAACAACATTAACACTGAGTGTGGCAGCAACAACAGCAACATTAACACTGAGTGTGGCAGCAACAACAGCAACATTAACACTGAGTGTGGCAGCAACATTAACACTGACTGTGGCAGCAACAACAGCAACATTAACACTGAGTGTGGCAGCAGCAACATTAACACTGAGTGAGACAACAACAACAGCAACATTAACACTGAGTGAGACAACAACAACAGCAACATTAACACTGAGTGTGGCAGCACCATTAACACTGAGTGTGGCAGCACCATTAACACTGAGTGTGGCAGCAACAACAGCAACATTAACACAGTGTGGCAGCAACAACAGCAACATTATCTCTGAGTGAGGCAGCAACATTAACACTGAGTGAGGCAGCAACATTAACACTGAGTGAGGAAGCAACAACAGCAACATTAACACTGAGTGTGGCAGCAACAACAGCAACATTAACACTGAGTGAGACAACAACAACAGCAACATTAACACTGAGTGTGGCAGCAACATCAACACAGTGTGGCAGCAACAACAGCAACATTATCTCTGAGTGAGGCAGCAACATTAACACTGAGTGAGGCAGCAACATTAACACTTAGTGAGGCAGCAACATTAACACTGAGTGAGGCAGCAACAACAGCAACATTAACATTGAGTGAGGCAGCAACATTAACACCGAGTGAGGCAGCAACATTAACACTGAGTGTGGCACCAACAACAGCAACAGTAACACCAAGTGTGGCAGCAACAACAGCAACAGTAACACCGAGTGTGGCAGAAACAACAGCAACAGTAACACTGAGTGAGGCAGCAACAACAGCAACAGTAACACTGAGTGTGGCAGCAACAACAGCAACATTAACACTGAGCGTGGCAGCAACAACTGCAACATTAACACTGAGTGACGAAGCAACATTAACACTGAGTGTGGCAGCAACAACAGCAACATTAACACTGAGTTAGGCAACAACAACAGCAACATTAACACTGAGTGACGAAGCAACATTAACACTGAGTGTGGCAGCAACAAGAGCAACATTAACATTGAGTGTGGCAGCAACATTAACACTGAGTGAGGCAACAACAACAGCAACATTAACACTGAGTGAGGCAGCAACAACAGCAACACTAACACTGAGTGAGGCAGCAACATTAACACTGAGTGAGGCAGCAAAATTAACACTGAGTGAGGCAACAACAACAACAACAACATTAACATTGAGTGAGCCAGCAACATTAACACTGAGTGAGGCAACAACAACAGCAACAGTAACACTGAGTGAGGCAGCAACAGTAACACTGAGTGAGGCAGCAACATTAACACTGAGTGAGGCAACAACAACAGCAACAGTAACACCAAGTGTGGGAGCAACAACAGCAACAGTAACACCGAGTGTTGCAGCAACAACAGCAACATTAACACTGAGTGTGGCAGAAACAACAGCAACAGTAACACCGAGTGTTGCAGCAACAACAGCAACATTAACACTGAGTGAGGCAGCAACAACAGCAACAGTAACACTGAGTGTGGCAGCAACAACAGCAACAGTAACACTGAGTGTGGCAGCAACAACAACAACATTAACACTGAGTGTGGCAGCAACATTAACACTGAGTGAGGCCGCAACAACAGCAACAGTAACACTGAGTGTGGCAGCAACAACAGCAACAGTAACACTGAGTGTGGCAGCAACAACAGCAACATTAACACTGAGTGTGGCAGCAACAACAGCAACATTAACACTGAGTGTGGCAACAACAACAGCAACATTAACACTGAGTGAGGCAGCAACAACAGAAACATTAACACTGAGTGAGGCAACAACAACAGCAACAGTAACACTGAGTGAGGCAACAACATTAACACTGAGTGTGGCCGCAACAACAGCAACATTAACACTGAGTGAGGCAGCAACAACAGCAACATTAACACTGAGTGTGGCAACAACAACAGCAACAGTAACACTGAGTGAGGCATCAACAACAGCAACATTAATATTGAGTGTGGCAGCAACAACAGCAACATTAACACTGAGTGTGGCAGCAACAACAGCAACATTAACACTGAGCGTGGCAGCAACAACAGCAACATTAACACTGAGTGAGGCAGCAATAACAGCAACATTAACACTGAGTGAGGCAGCAACAACAACAACATTAACACTGAGTGTGGCAGCAACAACAGCAACATTAACACTGAGTGTGGCAGCAACAACAGCAACATTAACACTGAGTGTGGCAGCAACATTAACACTGACTGTGGCAGCAACAACAGCAACATTAACACTGAATCTGGCAACAACAACAGCAACATTAACACTGAGTGTGGCAGCAGCAACATTAACACTGAGTGAGACAACAACAACAGCAACATTAACACTGAGTGTGGCAGCAACAACAGCAACAGTAACACTGAGTGTGGCAGCAACAACAACAACATTAACACTGAGTGTGGCAGCAACATTAACACTGAGTGAGGCCGCAACAACAGCAACAGTAACACTGAGTGTGGCAGCAACAACAGCAACAGTAACACTGAGTGTGGCAGCAACAACAGCAACATTAACACTGAGTGTGGCAGCAACAACAGCAACATTAACACTGAGTGTGGCAACAACAACAGCAACATTAACACTGAGTGAGGCAGCAACAACAGAAACATTAACACAGAGTGAGGCAACAACAACAGCAACAGTAACACTGAGTGAGGCAACAACATTAACACTGAGTGTGGCCGCAACAACAGCAACATTAACACTGAGTGAGGCAGCAACAACAGCAACATTAACACTGAGTGTGGCAACAACAACAGCAACAGTAACACTGTGTGAGGCATCAACAACAGCAACATTAATATTGAGTGTGGCAGCAACAACAGCAACATTAACACTGAGTGTGGCAGCAACATTAACACTGAGCGTGGCAGCAACAACAGCAACATTAACACTGAGTGAGGCAGCAACAACAGCAACATTAACACTGAGTGAGGCAGCAACAACAACAACATTAACACTGAGTGTGGCAGCAACAACAGCAACATTAACACTGAGTGTGGCAGCAACAACAGCAACATTAACACTGAGTCTGGCAACAACAACAGCAACATTAACACTGAGTGTGGCAGCAGCAACATTAACACTGAGTGAGACAACAACAACAGCAACATTAACACTGAGTGAGACAACAACAACAGCAACATTAACACTGAGTGTGGCAGCACCATTAACACTGAGTGTGGCAGCACCATTAACACTGAGTGTGGCAGCACCATTAACACTGAGTGTGGCAGCAACAACAGCAACATTAACACAGTGTGGCAGCAACAACATCAACATTATCTCTGAGTGAGGCAGCAACATTAACACTGAGTGAGGAAGCAACATTAACACTGAGTGAGGAAGCAACAACAGCAACATTAACACTGAGTGTGGCAGCAACAACAGCAACATTAACACTGAGTGAGACAACAACAACAGCAACATTAACACTGAGTGTGGCAGCAACATCAAAACAGTGTGGCAGCAACAACAGCAACATTATCTCTGAGTGAGGCAGCAACATTAACACTGAGTGAGGCAGCAACATTAACACTTAGTGAGGCAGCAACATTAACACTGAGTGAGGCAGCAACAACAGCAACATTAACATTGAGTGAGGCAGCAACATTAACACCGAGTGAGGCAGCAACATTAACACTGAGTGTGGCACCAACAACAGCAACAGTAACACCAAGTGTGGCAGCAACAACAGCAACAGTAACACCGAGTGTGGCAGAAACAACAGCAACAGTAACACTGAGTGAGGCAGCAACAACAGCAAAAGTAACACTGAGTGTGGCAGCAACAACAGCAACATTAACACTGAGCGTGGCAGCAACAACTGCAACATTAACACTGAGTGACGAAGCAACATTAACACTGAGTGTGGCAGCAACAACAGCAACATTAACACTGAGTTAGGCAACAACAACAGCAACATTAACACTGAGTGACGAAGCAACATTAACACTGAGTGTGGCAGCAACAAGAGCAACATTAACATTGAGTGTGGCAGCAACATTAACACTGAGTGAGGCAACAACAACAGCAACATTAACACTGAGTGAGGCAGCAACAACAGCAACAGTAACACTGAGTGAGGCAGCAACATTAACACTGAGTGAGGCAGCAAAATTAACACTGAGTGAGGCAACAACAACAACAACATTAAAATTGAGTGAGCCAGCAACATTAACACTGAGTGAGGCAACAACAACAGCAACAGTAACACTGAGTGAGGCAGCAACAGTAACACTGAGTGAGGCAGCAACATTAACACTGAGTGAGGCAACAACAACAGCAACATTAACACTGAGTGAGGCAGCAACATTAACACTGAATGATGCAACAACAACAGCAACATTAACACTGAGTGAGGCAGCAACAATAACATTGAGTGTGGCAGAAACAATAGCAACATTAACACTGAGCGTGGCAGCAACATTAACACTGAGTGTGGCAGCAACAACAGCAACATTAACACTGAACGTGGCAGCAACAACTGCAACATTAACACTGAGTGACGAAGCAACATTAACACTGAGTGAGGCAACAACAACAGCAACATTAACACTGAGTGACGAAGCAACATTAACACTGAGTGTGGCAGCAACAACAGCAACATTAACACTGAGTCTGGCAACAACAACAGCAACATTAACACTGAGTGTGGCAGCAGCAACATTAACACTGAGTGAGACAACAACAACAGCAACATTAACACTGAGTGAGACAACAACAACAGCAACATTAACGCTGAGTGTGGCAGCACCATTAACACTGAGTGTGGCAGCACCATTAACACTGAGTGTGGCAGCACCATTAACACTGAGTGTGGCAGCAACAACAGCAACATTAACACAGTGTGGCAGCAACAACATCAACATTATCTCTGAGTGAGGCAGCAACATTAACACTGAGTGAGGCAGCAACATTAACACTGAGTAAGGAAGCAACAACAGCAACATTAACACTGAGTGTGGCAGCAACAACAGCAACATTAACACTGAGTGAGACAACAACAACAGCAACATTAACACTGAGTGTGGCAGCAACATCAAAACAGTGTGGCAGCAACAACAGCAACATTATCTCTGAGTGAGGCAGCAACATTAACACTGAGTGAGGCAGCAACATTAACACTTAGTGAGGCAGCAACATTAACACTGAGTGAGGCAGCAACAACAGCAACATTAACATTGAGTGAGGCAGCAACATTAACACCGAGTGAGGCAGCAACATTAACACTGAGTGTGGCACCAACAACAGCAACAGTAACACCAAGTGTGGCAGCAACAACAGCAACAGTAACACCGAGTGTGGCAGAAACAACAGCAACAGTAACACTGAGTGAGGCAGCAACAACAGCAAAAGTAACACTGAGTGTGGCAGCAACAACAGCAACATTAACACTGAGCGTGGCAGCAACAACTGCAACATTAACACTGAGTGACGAAGCAACATTAACACTGAGTGTGGCAGCAACAACAGCAACATTAACACTGAGTTAGGCAACAACAACAGCAACATTAACACTGAGTGACGAAGCAACATTAACACTGAGTGTGGCAGCAACAAGAGCAACATTAACATTGAGTGTGGCAGCAACATTAACACTGAGTGAGGCAACAACAACAGCAACATTAACACTGAGTGAGGCAGCAACAACAGCAACAGTAACACTGAGTGAGGCAGCAACATTAACACTGAGTGAGGCAGCAAAATTAACACTGAGTGAGGCAACAACAACAACAACATTAACATTGAGTGAGCCAGCAACATTAACACTGAGTGAGGCAACAACAACAGCAACAGTAACACTGAGTGAGGCAGCAACAGTAACACTGAGTGAGGCAGCAACATTAACACTGAGTGAGGCAACAACAACAGCAACATTAACACTGAGTGAGGCAGCAACATTAACACTGAGTGATGCAACAACAACAGCAACATTAACACTGAGTGAGGCAGCAACAATAACATTGAGTGTGGCAGAAACAATAGCAACATTAACACTGAGCGTGGCAGCAACATTAACACTGAGTGTGGCAGCAACAACAGCAACATTAACACTGAGCGTGGCAGCAACAACTGCAACATTAACACTGAGTGACGAAGCAACATTAACACTGAGTGAGGCAACAACAACAGCAACATTAACACTGAGTGACGAAGCAACATTAACACTGAGTGTGGCAGCAACAACAGCAACATTAACACTGAGTGTGGCAGCAACAACAGCAACATTAACACTGAGTGTGGCAGCAACAACAGCAGCATTAACACTGAGTGAGGCAACAACAACAGCAACATTAACACCGAGTGTGGCAGCAACAACAGCAACATTAAGACTGAGTGAGGCAACAACAACAGCAACATTAACACTGAGTGTGGCAGCAACAACAGCAACAGTAACACTGAATGTGACAACAACATTAACACTGAGTGAGGCAGCAACAACAGCAATATTAACACTGAGTGAGGCAGCAACAACAGCAACATTAACACTGAGTGAGGCAACAACAACAGCAACAAAAACATTGAGTGAGGCAGCAACATTAACACTGAGTGTGGCAGCAACAATAACAACATTAACACTGAGTGAGGCAGCAACAACAGCAGCATTAACACTGAGTGAGGCGGCAACATTAACACTGAGTTAGGCAGCAACATTAACACCGAGTGTGGCAGCAACAACAGCAACAGTAACACTGAGTGAGGCAGCAACAACAGCAGCATTAACACTGAATGTGGCAGCAACAACAGCAACATTAACACTGAGTGAGGCAGCAACAACAGCAACATTAATACTGAAAGTGGCAGCAACAACAGCAACAGTAACACTGAGTGAGGCAGCAACATTAGCACTGTGTGTGGCAGCAACAACAGCAACATTAACACTGAGTAAGGCAGCAACATTAACACTGAGTGAGGCAACAACAACATCAACATTAACACTGAATGAGGCAGCAACATTAACACTGAGTGAGGCAGCAACATTAACACTGAGTGAGGCAGCAACATTAACACTGAGTGTGGCTGCAACAGTAACACTGAGTGAGGCAGCAACAACAGCAACATTAACACTGAGTGAGGCACCAACAACAGCAAGATTATCACTGAGTGAGGCACTAACAACAGCAACATTAACACTTAGTGAGGCAACAACAACAGCAACAAAAACACTGAGTGAGGCATCAACAACAGCAACATTAATATTGAGTGTGGCAGCAACAACAGCAACATTAACACTGAGTGTGGCAGCAACAACAGCAACATTAACACTGAGCGTGGCAGCAACAACAGCAACATTAACACTGAGTGAGGCAGCAATAACAGCAACATTAACACTGAGTGAGGCAGCAACAACAACAACATTAACACTGAGTGTGGCAGCAACAACAGCAACATTAACACTGAGTGTGGCAGCAACAACAGCAACATTAACACTGAGTGTGGCAGCAACATTAACACTGACTGTGGCAGCAACAACAGCAACATTAACACTGAGTCTGGCAACAACAACAGCAACATTAACACTGAGTGTGGCAGCAGCAACATTAACACTGAGTGAGACAACAACAACAGCAACATTAACACTGAGTGTGGCAGCAACAACAGCAACAGTAACACTGAGTGTGGCAGCAACAACAACAACATTAACACTGAGTGTGGCAGCAACATTAACACTGAGTGAGGCCGCAACAACAGCAACAGTAACACTGAGTGTGGCAGCAACAACAGCAACAGTAACACTGAGTGTGGCAGCAACAACAGCAACATTAACACTGAGTGTGGCAGCAACAACAGCAACATTAACACTGAGTGTGGCAACAACAACAGCAACATTAACACTGAGTGAGGCAGCAACAACAGAAACATTAACACTGAGTGAGGCAACAACAACAGCAACAGTAACACTGAGTGAGGCAACAACATTAACACTGAGTGTGGCCACAACAACAGCAACATTAACACTGAGTGAGGCAGCAACAACAGCAACATTAACACTGAGTGTGGCAACAACAACAGCAACAGTAACACTGAGTGAGGCATCAACAACAGCAACATTAATATTGAGTGTGGCAGCAACAACAGCAACATTAACACTGAGTGTGGCAGCAACAACAGCAACATTAACACTGAGCGTGGCAGCAACAACAGCAACATTAACACTGAGTGAGGCAGCAACAACAGCAACATTAACACTGAGTGAGGCAGCAACAACAGCAACATTAACACTGAAAGTGGCAGCAACAACAGCAACAGTAACACTGAGTGAGGCAGCAACATTAGCACTGTGTGTGGCAGCAACAACAGCAACATTAACACTGAGTAAGGCAGCAACATTAACACTGAGTGAGGCAACAACAACAGCAACATTAACACTGAGTGAGGCAGCAACATTAACACTGAGTTAGGCAGCAACATTAACACTGAGTGAGGCAGCAACATTAACACTGAGTGTGGCTGCAACAGTAACACTGAGTGAGGCAGCAACAACAGCAACATTAACACTGAGTGAGGCACCAACAACAGCAACATTATCACTGAGTGAGGCACTAACAACAGCAACATTAACACTTAGTGAGGCAACAACAACAGCAACAGTAACACTGAGTGAGGCATCAACAACATCAACATTAATATTGAGTGTGGCAGCAACAACAGCAACATTAACACTGAGTGTGGCAGCAACAACAGCAACATTAACACTGAGCGTGGCAGCAACAACAGCAACATTAACACTGAGTGAGGCAGCAATAACAGCAACATTAACACTGAGTGAGGCAGCAACAACAACAACATTAACACTGAGTGTGGCAGCAACAACAGCAACATTAACACTGAGTGTGGCAGCAACAACAGCAACATTAACACTGAGTGTGGCAGCAACATTAACACTGACTGTGGCAGCAACAACAGCAACATTAACACTGAGTCTGGCAACAACAACAGCAACATTAACACTGAGTGTGGCAGCAGCAACATTAACACTGAGTGAGACAACAACAACAGCAACATTAACACTGAGTGTGGCAGCAACAACAGCAACAGTAACACTGAGTGTGGCAGCAACAACAACAACATTAACACTGAGTGTGGCAGCAACATTAACACTGAGTGAGGCCGCAACAACAGCAACAGTAACACTGAGTGTGGCAGCAACAACAGCAACAGTAACACTGAGTGTGGCAGCAACAACAGCAACATTAACACTGAGTGTGGCAGCAACAACAGCAACATTAACACTGAGTGTGGCAACAACAACAGCAACATTAACACTGAGTGAGGCAGCAACAACAGAAACATTAACACTGAGTGAGGCAACAACAACAGCAACAGTAACACTGAGTGAGGCAACAACATTAACACTGAGTGTGGCCGCAACAACAGCAACATTAACACTGAGTGAGGCAGCAACAACAGCAACATTAACACTGAGTGTGGCAACAACAACAGCAACAGTAACACTGAGTGAGGCATCAACAACAGCAACATTAATATTGAGTGTGGCAGCAACAACAGCAACATTAACACTGAGTGTGGCAGCAACAACAGCAACATTAACACTGAGCGTGGCAGCAACAACAGCAACATTAACACTGAGTGAGGCAGCAACAACAGCAACATTAACACTGAGTGAGGCAGCAGCAACAACAACATTAACACTGAGTGTGGCAGCAACAACAGCAACATTAACACTGAGTGTGGCAGCAACAACAGCAACATTAACACTGAGTCTGGCAACAACAACAGCAACATTAACACTGAGTGTGGCAGCAGCAACATTAACACTGAGTGAGACAACAACAACAGCAACATTAACACTGAGTGAGACAACAACAACAGCAACATTAACACTGAGTGTGGCAGCACCATTAACACTGAGTGTGGCAGCACCATTAACACTGAGTGTGGCAGCACCATTAACACTGAGTGTGGCAGCAACATCAAAACAGTGTGGCAGCAACAACAGCAACATTATCTCTGAGTGAGGCAGCAACATTAACACTGAGTGAGGCAGCAACATTAACACTTAGTGAGGCAGCAACATTAACACTGAGTGAGGCAGCAACAACAGCAACATTAACATTGAGTGAGGCAGCAACATTAACACCGAGTGAGGCAGCAACATTAACACTGAGTGTGGCACCAACAACAGCAACAGTAACACCAAGTGTGGCAGCAACAACAGCAACAGTAACACCGAGTGTGGCAGAAACAACAGCAACAGTAACACTGAGTGAGGCAGCAACAACAGCAACAGTAACACTGAGTGTGGCAGCAACAACAGCAACATTAACATTGAGCGTGGCAGCAACAACTGCAACATTAACACTGAGTGACGAAGCAACATTAACACTGAGTGTGGCAGCAACAACAGCAACATTAACACTGAGTTAGGCAACAACAACAGCAACATTAACACTGAGTGACGAAGCAACATTAACACTGAGTGTGGCAGCAACAAGAGCAACATTAACATTGAGTGTGGCAGCAACATTAACACTGAGTGAGGCAACAACAACAGCAACATTAACACTGAGTGAGGCAGCAACAACAGCAACAGTAACACTGAGTGAGGCAGCAACATTAACACTGAGTGAGGCAGCAAAATTAACACTGAGTGAGGCAACAACAACAACAACATTAACATTGAGTGAGCCAGCAACATTAACACTGAGTGAGGCAACAACAACAGCAACAGTAACACTGAGTGAGGCAGCAACAGTAACACTGAGTGAGGCAGCAACATTAACACTGAGTGAGGCAACAACAACAGCAACATTAACACTGAGTGAGGCAGCAACATTAACACTGAGTGATGCAACAACAACAGCAACATTAACACTGAGTGAGGCAGCAACAATAACATTGAGTGTGGCAGCAACAATAGCAACATTAACACTGAGCGTGGCAGCAACATTAACACTGAGTGTGGCAGCAACAACAGCAACATTAACACTGAGCGTTGCAGCAACAACTGCAACATTAACACTGAGTGACGAAGCAACATTAACACTGAGTGAGGCAACAACAACAGCAACATTAACACTGAGTGACGAAGCAACATTAACACTGAGTGTGGCAGCAACAACAGCAACATTAACACTGAGTGTGGCAGCAACAACAGCAACATTAACACTGAGTGTGGCAGCAACAACAGCAGCATTAACACTGAGTGAGGCAACAACAACAGCAACATTAACACCGAGTGTGGCAGCAACAACAGCAACATTAACACTGAGTGAGGCAACAACAACAGCAACATTAACACTGAGTGTGGCAGCAACAACAGCAACAGTAACACTGAATGTGACAACAACATTAACACTGAGTGAGGCAGCAACAACAGCAATATTAACACTGAGTGAGGCAGCAACAACAGCAACATTAACACTGAGTGAGGCAACAACAACAGCAACAAAAACATTGAGTGAGGCAGCAACATTAACACTGAGTGTGGCAGCAACAATAACAACATTAACACTGAGTGAGGCAGCAACAACAGCAGCATTAACACTGAGTGAGGCAGCAACATTAACACTGAGTTAGGCAGCAACATTAACACCGAGTGTGGCAGCAACAACAGCAACAGTAACACTGAGTGAGGCAGCAACAACAGCAGCATTAACACTGAATGTGGCAGCAACAACAGCAACATTAACACTGAGTGAGGCAGCAACAACAGCAACATTAACACTGAAAGTGGCAGCAACAACAGCAACAGTAACACTGAGTGAGGCAGCAACATTAGCACTGTGTGTGGCAGCAACAACAGCAACATTAACACTGAGTAAGGCAGCAACATTAACACTGAGTGAGGCAACAACAACAGCAACATTAACACTGAGTGAGGCAGCAACATTAACACTGAGTGAGGCAGCGACATTAACACTGAGTGAGGCAGCAACATTAACACTGAGTGTGGCTGCAACAGTAACACTGAGTGAGGCAGCAACAACAGCAACATTAACACTGAGTGAGGCACCAACAACAGCAACATTATCACTGAGTGAGGCACTAACAACAGCAACATTAACACTTAGTGAGGCAACAACAACAGCAACAAAAACACTGAGTGAGGCCGCGACAACAGCAACATTAACACTGAGTGAGGCAGCAAATTAACACTGAGTGAGGCAGCAACAACAGCAACATTAACACTGAGTGAGGCACCAACAACAGCAACATTAACACTGAGTGAGGCACTAACAACAGCAACATTAACACTTAGTGAGGCAACAACAACAGCAACAATAACACTGAGTGAGGCAGCAACAACAGCAACAATAACACTGAGTGAGGCAGCAACATTAACACTGAGTGAGGCAACAACAACAGCAACATTAACACTGAGTGAGGCACCAACAACAGCAACAATAACACTGAGTGAGGCAACAACAACAGCAACATTAACACTGAGTGAGGCAGCAACATTAACACTGAGTGAGGCAGAAACATAAACACTGAGTGTGGCTGCAACAGTAACACTGAGTGTGGCTGCAACAGTAACACTGAATGAGGCAGCAACAACACTAACATTAACACTGAATGTGGCAGCAACAACAGCAACAGTAACACTGAGTGAGGCAGCAACAACAGCAACATTAACACTGAGTGAGGCAGCAACATTAACACTGAGTGAGGCAGCAACATTAACACTGAGTGAGGCAGCAACATTAACACTGAGTGAGGCAGCAACAACAGCAACATTAACACTGAGTGAGGCACCAACAACAGCAACATTAACACTGAGTGAGGCAGCAACAACAGCAACATTAACACCGAGTGAGGCAGCAACATTATCACTGAGTTTGGCAGCAACAACAGCAACAGTAACACCAAGTGAGGCAGCAACAACAGCAACATTAACACCAAGTGTGGCAGCAACAAAAGCAACAGTAACACTGAGTGAGGCAGCAACAACAGCAACAGTAACACTGAGTGAGGCAGCAACAACAGCAATATTAACACTGAGTGAGGCAGCAACATTAACACTGAGTGAGGCAATAACAACAGCAACATTAAAACTGAGTGAGGCAGCAACATTAACACTGAGTGAGGCAGCAACATTAACACTGAGTGAGGCAGCAACAACAGCAACAGTAACACTGAGTGAGGCAGCAACAACAGCAACAGTAACACTGAGTGTGGCAGCAACAACAGCAACATTAACACCGAGTGAGGCACCAACAACAGCAACATTAACACTGAGTGAGGCAACAACAACAGCAAGATTAACACTGAGTGAGGCACCAACAACAGCAACATTAACACCGAGTGAGGCAGCAACATTAACACTGAGTGTGGCACCAACAACAGCAACAGTAACACCAAGTGTGGCAGCAACAACAGCAACAGTAACACCGAGTGTGGCAGAAACAACAGCAACAGTAACGCTGAGTGAGGCAACAACAACAGCAACAGTAACACTGAGTGAGGCAGCAACAACAGCAACAGTAACACTGAGTGTGGCAGCAACAACAGCAACATTAACACTGAGTGAGGCACCAACAACAGCAACATTAACACTGAGTGAGGCAACAACAACAGCAAGATTAACACTGAGTGAGGCACCAACAACATCAACATTAACACTGAGTGAGGCAGCAACAACAGCAACATTAACACCGAGTGAGGCTGCAACATTAACACTGAGTGTGGCAGCAACAACAGCAACAATAACACCAAGTGTGGCAGCGACAACAGCAACAGTAACACCGAGTGTGGCAGCAACAACAGCAACAGTAACACTGAGTGAGGCAGCAACAACAGCAGCAGTAACACTGAGTGAGGCAGCAACAACAGCAGCATTAACACCGAGTGTGGCAGCAACAACAGCAACAGTAACACTGAGTGTGGCAGCAACAACAGCAACAGTAACACTGAGTGTGGCAGCAACAACAACAACATTAACACTGAGTGAGGCAGCAATAACAGCAACCGTAACACTGAGTGTGGCAGCAACAACAGCAACAGTAACACTGAGTGTGGCAGCAACAACAGCAACATTAACACTGAGTGAGGCAGCAACAACAGCAACAGTAACACTGAGTGAGGCAGCAACAACAGCAACATTAACACCGAGTGAGGCAGCAACAACAGCAACAGTAACACTGAGTGAGGCAGCAACAACAGCAACATTAACACTGAGTGAGGCAGCAACAACAGAAACATTAACACTGAGTGAGGCAACAACAACAGCAACAGTAACACTGAGTGAGGCAACAACATTAACACTGAGTGTGGCAGCAACAACAGCAACATTAACACTGAGTGAGTCAGCAACAACAGCAACATTAACACTGAGTGAGGAAGCAACAACAGCAACATTAACACTGAGTGTGGCAACAACAACAGCAACAGTAACACTGAGTGAGGCAGCAACAACTGCAACATTAACACTGAGTGAGGCAGCAACAACAGCAACATTAACACTGAGTGTGGCAGCAACAACAGCAACATTAACACTGAGCGTGGCAGCAACAACAGCAACATTAACACTGAGTGAGGCAGCAATAACAGCAACATTAACACTGAGTGAGGCAGCAACAACAACAACATTAACACTGAGTGTGGCAGCAACAACAGCAACATTAACACTGAGTGTGGCAGCAACAACAGCAACATTAACACTGAGTGTGGCAGCAACATTAACACTGACTGTGGCAGCAACAACAGCAACATTAACACTGAGTCTGGCAACAACAACAGCAACATTAACACTGAGTGTGGCAGCAGCAACATTAACACTGAGTGAGACAACAACAACAGCAACATTAACACTGAGTGTGGCAGCAACAACAGCAACAGTAACACTGAGTGTGGCAGCAACAACAACAACATTAACACTGAGTGTGGCAGCAACATTAACACTGAGTGAGGCCGCAACAACAGCAACAGTAACACTGAGTGTGGCAGCAACAACAGCAACAGTAACACTGAGTGTGGCAGCAACAACAGCAACATTAACACTGAGTGTGGCAGCAACAACAGCAACATTAACACTGAGTGTGGCAACAACAACAGCAACATTAACACTGAGTGAGGCAGCAACAACAGAAACATTAACACTGAGTGAGGCAACAACAACAGCAACAGTAACACTGAGTGAGGCAACAACATTAACACTGAGTGTGGCCGCAACAACAGCAACATTAACACTGAGTGAGGCAGCAACAACAGCAACATTAACACTGAGTGTGGCAACAACAACAGCAACAGTAACACTGAGTGAGGCATCAACAACAGCAACATTAATATTGAGTGTGGCAGCAACAACAGCAACATTAACACTGAGTGTGGCAGCAACAACAGCAACATTAACACTGAGCGTGGCAGCAACAACTGCAACATTAACACTGAGTGAGGCAGCAACAACAGCAACATTAACACTGAGTGAGGCAGCAGCAACAACAACATTAACACTGAGTGTGGCAGCAACAACAGCAACATTAACACTGAGTGTGGCAGCAACAACAGCAACATTAACACTGAGTCTGGCAACAACAACAGCAACATTAACACTGAGTGTGGCAGCAGCAACATTAACACTGAGTGAGACAACAACAACAGCAACATTAACACTGAGTGAGACAACAACAACAGCAACATTAACACTGAGTGTGGCAGCACCATTAACACTGAGTGTGGCAGCACCATTAACACTGAGTGTGGCAGCACCATTAACACTGAGTGTGGCAGCAACAACAGCAACATTATCTCTGAGTGAGGCAGCAACATTAACACTGAGTGAGGCAGCAACATTAACCCTTAGTGAGGCAGCAACATTAACACTGAGTGAGGCAGCAACAACAGCAACATTAACATTGAGTGAGGCAGCAACATTAACACCGAGTGAGGCAGCAACATTAACACTGAGTGTGGCACCAACAACAGCAACAGTAACACCAAGTGTGGCAGCAACAACAGCAACAGTAACACCGAGTGTGGCAGAAACAACAGCAACAGTAACACTGAGTGAGGCAGCAACAACAGCAACAGTAACACTGAGTGTGGCAGCAACAACAGCAACATTAACATTGAGCGTGGCAGCAACAACTGCAACATTAACACTGAGTGACGAAGCAACATTAACACTGAGTGTGGCAGCAACAACAGCAACATTAACACTGAGTTAGGCAACAACAACAGCAACATTAACACTGAGTGACGAAGCAACATTAACACTGAGTGTGGCAGCAACAAGAGCAACATTAACATTGAGTGTGGCAGCAACATTAACACTGAGTGAGGCAACAACAACAGCAACATTAACACTGAGTGAGGCAGCAACAACAGCAACAGTAACACTGAGTGAGGCAGCAACATTAACACTGAGTGAGGCAGCAAAATTAACACTGAGTGAGGCAACAACAACAACAACATTAACATTGAGTGAGCCAGCAACATTAACACTGAGTGAGGCAACAACAACAGCAACAGTAACACTGAGTGAGGCAGCAACAGTAACACTGAGTGAGGCAGCAACATTAACACTGAGTGAGGCAACAACAACAGCAACATTAACACTGAGTGAGGCAGCAACATTAACACTGAGTGATGCAACAACAACAGCAACATTAACACTGAGTGAGGCAGCAACAATAACATTGAGTGTGGCAGCAACAATAGCAACATTAACACTGAGCGTGGCAGCAACATTAACACTGAGTGTGGCAGCAACAACAGCAACATTAACACTGAGCGTTGCAGCAACAACTGCAACATTAACACTGAGTGACGAAGCAACATTAACACTGAGTGAGGCAACAACAACAGCAACATTAACACTGAGTGACGAAGCAACATTAACACTGAGTGTGGCAGCAACAACAGCAACATTAACACTGAGTGTGGCAGCAACAACAGCAACATTAACACTGAGTGTGGCAGCAACAACAGCAGCATTAACACTGAGTGAGGCAACAACAACAGCAACATTAACACCGAGTGTGGCAGCAACAACAGCAACATTAACACTGAGTGAGGCAACAACAACAGCAACATTAACACTGAGTGTGGCAGCAACAACAGCAACAGTAACACTGAATGTGACAACAACATTAACACTGAGTGAGGCAGCAACAACAGCAATATTAACACTGAGTGAGGCAGCAACAACAGCAACATTAACACTGAGTGAGGCAACAACAACAGCAACAAAAACATTGAGTGAGGCAGCAACATTAACACTGAGTGTGGCAGCAACAATAACAACATTAACACTGAGTGAGGCAGCAACAACAGCAGCATTAACACTGAGTGAGGCAGCAACATTAACACTGAGTTAGGCAGCAACATTAACACCGAGTGTGGCAGCAACAACAGCAACAGTAACACTGAGTGAGGCAGCAACAACAGCAGCATTAACACTGAATGTGGCAGCAACAACAGCAACATTAACACTGAGTGAGGCAGCAACAACAGCAACATTAACACTGAAAGTGGCAGCAACAACAGCAACAGTAACACTGAGTGAGGCAGCAACATTAGCACTGTGTGTGGCAGCAACAACAGCAACATTAACACTGAGTAAGGCAGCAACATTAACACTGAGTGAGGCAACAACAACAGCAACATTAACACTGAGTGAGGCAGCAACATTAACACTGAGTGAGGCAGCGACATTAACACTGAGTGAGGCAGCAACATTAACACTGAGTGTGGCTGCAACAGTAACACTGAGTGAGGCAGCAACAACAGCAACATTAACACTGAGTGAGGCACCAACAACAGCAACATTATCACTGAGTGAGGCACTAACAACAGCAACATTAACACTTAGTGAGGCAACAACAACAGCAACAAAAACACTGAGTGAGGCCGCGACAACAGCAACATTAACACTGAGTGAGGCAGCAAATTAACACTGAGTGAGGCAGCAACAACAGCAACATTAACACTGAGTGAGGCACCAACAACAGCAACATTAACACTGAGTGAGGCACTAACAACAGCAACATTAACACTTAGTGAGGCAACAACAACAGCAACAATAACACTGAGTGAGGCAGCAACAACAGCAACAATAACACTGAGTGAGGCAGCAACATTAACACTGAGTGAGGCAACAACAACAGCAACATTAACACTGAGTGAGGCACCAACAACAGCAACAATAACACTGAGTGAGGCAACAACAACAGCAACATTAACACTGAGTGAGGCAGCAACATTAACACTGAGTGAGGCAGAAACATAAACACTGAGTGTGGCTGCAACAGTAACACTGAGTGTGGCTGCAACAGTAACACTGAATGAGGCAGCAACAACACTAACATTAACACTGAATGTGGCAGCAACAACAGCAACAGTAACACTGAGTGAGGCAGCAACAACAGCAACATTAACACTGAGTGAGGCAGCAACATTAACACTGAGTGAGGCAGCAACATTAACACTGAGTGAGGCAGCAACATTAACACTGAGTGAGGCAGCAACAACAGCAACATTAACACTGAGTGAGGCACCAACAACAGCAACATTAACACTGAGTGAGGCAGCAACAACAGCAACATTAACACCGAGTGAGGCAGCAACATTATCACTGAGTTTGGCAGCAACAACAGCAACAGTAACACCAAGTGAGGCAGCAACAACAGCAACATTAACACCAAGTGTGGCAGCAACAAAAGCAACAGTAACACTGAGTGAGGCAGCAACAACAGCAACAGTAACACTGAGTGAGGCAGCAACAACAGCAATATTAACACTGAGTGAGGCAGCAACATTAACACTGAGTGAGGCAATAACAACAGCAACATTAAAACTGAGTGAGGCAGCAACATTAACACTGAGTGAGGCAGCAACATTAACACTGAGTGAGGCAGCAACAACAGCAACAGTAACACTGAGTGAGGCAGCAACAACAGCAACAGTAACACTGAGTGTGGCAGCAACAACAGCAACATTAACACCGAGTGAGGCACCAACAACAGCAACATTAACACTGAGTGAGGCAACAACAACAGCAAGATTAACACTGAGTGAGGCACCAACAACAGCAACATTAACACCGAGTGAGGCAGCAACATTAACACTGAGTGTGGCACCAACAACAGCAACAGTAACACCAAGTGTGGCAGCAACAACAGCAACAGTAACACCGAGTGTGGCAGAAACAACAGCAACAGTAACGCTGAGTGAGGCAACAACAACAGCAACAGTAACACTGAGTGAGGCAGCAACAACAGCAACAGTAACACTGAGTGTGGCAGCAACAACAGCAACATTAACACTGAGTGAGGCACCAACAACAGCAACATTAACACTGAGTGAGGCAACAACAACAGCAAGATTAACACTGAGTGAGGCACCAACAACATCAACATTAACACTGAGTGAGGCAGCAACAACAGCAACATTAACACCGAGTGAGGCTGCAACATTAACACTGAGTGTGGCAGCAACAACAGCAACAATAACACCAAGTGTGGCAGCAACAACAGCAACAGTAACACCGAGTGTGGCAGCAACAACAGCAACAGTAACACTGAGTGAGGCAGCAACAACAGCAGCAGTAACACTGAGTGAGGCAGCAACAACAGCAGCATTAACACCGAGTGTGGCAGCAACAACAGCAACAGTAACACTGAGTGTGGCAGCAACAACAGCAACAGTAACACTGAGTGTGGCAGCAACAACAACAACATTAACACTGAGTGAGGCAGCAATAACAGCAACCGTAACACTGAGTGTGGCAGCAACAACAGCAACAGTAACACTGAGTGTGGCAGCAACAACAGCAACATTAACACTGAGTGAGGCAGCAACAACAGCAACAGTAACACTGAGTGAGGCAGCAACAACAGCAACATTAACACCGAGTGAGGCAGCAACAACAGCAACAGTAACACTGAGTGAGGCAGCAACAACAGCAACATTAACACTGAGTGAGGCAGCAACAACAGAAACATTAACACTGAGTGAGGCAACAACAACAGCAACAGTAACACTGAGTGAGGCAACAACATTAACACTGAGTGTGGCAGCAACAACAGCAACATTAACACTGAGTGAGTCAGCAACAACAGCAACATTAACACTGAGTGAGGAAGTAACAACAGCAACATTAACACTGAGTGTGGCAACAACAACAGCAACAGTAACACTGAGTGAGGCAGCAACAACTGCAACATTAACACTGAGTGAGGCAGCAACAACAGCAACATTAACACTGAGTGTGGCAGCAACAACAGCAACATTAACACTGAGCGTGGCAGCAACAACAGCAACATTAACACTGAGTGTGGCAGCAACAACAGCAACATTAACACTGAGTGAGGCAGCAACAACAGCAACATTAACACTGAGTGAGGCAGCAACAACAGCAACATTAACACTGAGTGAGACAGCAACAACAGCAACATTAACACTGAGTGTGGCAGCAACAACAGCAACATTAACACTGAGTGTGGCAGCAACAACCGCAACATTAACACTGAGTGAGGCAACAACAACAGCAACATTAACACTGAGTGTGGCAGCAACATTAACACTGAGTGTGGCAGCAACATTAACACTGAGTGTGGCAGCAACAACAGCAACATTAACACTGAGTCTGGCAACAACAACAGCAACATTAACACTGAGTGTGGCAGCAACAACAGCAACATTAACACTGAGTGAGACAACAACAATAGCAACATTAACACTGAGTGTGGCAGCAACATTTACACTGAGTGTGGCAGCAACAACAGCAACATTAACACTGAGTGTGGCAGCAACATTAACACAGTGTGGCAGCAACAACAGCAACATTATCTCTGAGTGTGGCAGCAACATTAACACTGAGTGTGGCAGCAACATTAACACAGTGTGGCAACAACAACAGCAACATTAACACTGAGTGTGGCAGCAACATTAACACTGAGTGAGGCAGCAACATTAACACTAAGTGAGGCAGCAACATTAACACTGAGTGAGGCAGCAACAACAGCAACATTAACATTGAGTGAGGCAGCAACATTAACACTGAGTGAGGCAGCAACAACAGCAACATTAACACTGAGTGTGGCAGCAACAACAGCAACATTAACACTGAGTGTGGCAGCAACAACAACAACATTAACACTGAGTGAGGCAGCAACAACAGCAACATTAACACTGAGTGAGGCAGCAACAACAGCAGCATTAACACTGAGTGTGGCAGCACCAACAGCAACATTAACACTGAGTGAGGCAGCAACAACAGCAACATTAACACCGAGTGAGGCAGCAACAACAGCAACATTAACACCGAGTGTGGCAGCAACAACAGCAGCATTAACACTGAGTTTGGAAGCAACAACAGCAACATTAACACTGAGTGAGGCAGCAACAGCAGCAGCATTAACACTGATTGAGGCAGCACCAACAGCAACATTAACACTGAGTGTGGCAGCATCAACAGCAGGATTAACACTGAGTGTGGCAGCAACAACAGCAACATTAACACTGAGTGTGGCAGCAACAACAGCAACATTAACACTGAGTGTGGCAGCACCAACAGCAACATTGACACTGAGTGTGGCAGCAACAACAGCAGGATTAACACTGAGTGTGGCAGCAACAACAGCAACAGTAACACTGAGTGAGGCAGCAACAACAGCAACATTAACACTGAGTGAGGCACCAACAACAGCAACATTAACACTGAGTGAGGCACCAACAACAGCAACATTAACACTGAGTGAGGCAGCAACATCAACACTGAGTGAGGCAACAACAACAGCAACATTAACACTGAGTGAGGCAGCAACATTAACACTGAGTGAGGCAGCAACATTAACACGGAGTGAGGCAGCAACAATAGCAACAGTAACACTGAGTGAGGCAGCAACAACAGCAACAGTAACACTGAGTGTGGCAGCAACATTAACACTGTGTGAGGCACCAACAACAACAACATTAACACTGAGTGAGGCAACAACAACAGCAAGATTAACACTGAGTGAGGCACCAACAACAACAACATTAACACTGAGTGAGGCAGCAACAACAGCAACATTAACGCCGGTTGAGGCAGCAACATTAACACTGAGTGTGGCAGCAACAACAGCAACAGTAACACCAAGTGTGGGAGCAACAACAGCAACAGTAACACCGAGTGTTGCAGCAACAACAGCAACATCAACACTGAGTGAGGCAGCAACAACAGCAACAGTAACACTGAGTGTGGTAGCAACAACAGCAACAGTAACACTGAGTGAGGCAGCAACAACAGCAACAGTAACACTGAGTGTGGCAGCAACAACAACAACATTAACACTGAGTGTGGCAGCAACATTAACACTGAGTGAGGCAGCAACAACAGCAACATTAACACTGAGTGTGGCAGCAACAACAGCAACTTTAACACTGAGTGTGGCACCAACAACAGCAACAGTAACACCAAGTGTGGCAGCAACAACAGCAACAGTAACACCGAGTGTGGCAGAAACAACAGCAACAGTAACGCTGAGTGAGGCAACAACAACAGCAACAGTAACACTGAGTGAGGCAGCAACAACAGCAACAGTAACACTGAGTGTGGCAGCAACAACAGCAACATTAACACTGAGTGAGGCACCAACAACAGCAACATTAACACTGAGTGAGGCAACAACAACAGCAAGATTAACACTGAGTGAGGCACCAACAACATCAACATTAACACTGAGTGAGGCAGCAACAACAGCAACATTAACACCGAGTGAGGCTGCAACATTAACACTGAGTGTGGCAGCAACAACAGCAACAATAACACCAAGTGTGGCAGCGACAACAGCAACAGTAACACCGAGTGTGGCAGCAACAACAGCAACAGTAACACTGAGTGAGGCAGCAACAACAGCAGCAGTAACACTGAGTGAGGCAGCAACAACAGCAGCATTAACACCGAGTGTGGCAGCAACAACAGCAACAGTAACACTGAGTGTGGCAGCAACAACAGCAACAGTAACACTGAGTGTGGCAGCAACAACAACAACATTAACACTGAGTGAGGCAGCAATAACAGCAACCGTAACACTGAGTGTGGCAGCAACAACAGCAACAGTAACACTGAGTGTGGCAGCAACAACAGCAACATTAACACTGAGTGAGGCAGCAACAACAGCAACAGTAACACTGAGTGAGGCAGCAACAACAGCAACATTAACACCGAGTGAGGCAGCAACAACAGCAACAGTAACACTGAGTGAGGCAGCAACAACAGCAACATTAACACTGAGTGAGGCAGCAACAACAGAAACATTAACACTGAGTGAGGCAACAACAACAGCAACAGTAACACTGAGTGAGGCAACAACATTAACACTGAGTGTGGCAGCAACAACAGCAACATTAACACTGAGTGAGTCAGCAACAACAGCAACATTAACACTGAGTGAGGAAGCAACAACAGCAACATTAACACTGAGTGTGGCAACAACAACAGCAACAGTAACACTGAGTGAGGCAGCAACAACTGCAACATTAACACTGAGTGAGGCAGCAACAACAGCAACATTAACACTGAGTGTGGCAGCAACAACAGCAACATTAACACTGAGCGTGGCAGCAACAACAGCAACATTAACACTGAGTGAGGCAGCAATAACAGCAACATTAACACTGAGTGAGGCAGCAACAACAACAACATTAACACTGAGTGTGGCAGCAACAACAGCAACATTAACACTGAGTGTGGCAGCAACAACAGCAACATTAACACTGAGTGTGGCAGCAACATTAACACTGACTGTGGCAGCAACAACAGCAACATTAACACTGAGTCTGGCAACAACAACAGCAACATTAACACTGAGTGTGGCAGCAGCAACATTAACACTGAGTGAGACAACAACAACAGCAACATTAACACTGAGTGTGGCAGCAACAACAGCAACAGTAACACTGAGTGTGGCAGCAACAACAACAACATTAACACTGAGTGTGGCAGCAACATTAACACTGAGTGAGGCCGCAACAACAGCAACAGTAACACTGAGTGTGGCAGCAACAACAGCAACAGTAACACTGAGTGTGGCAGCAACAACAGCAACATTAACACTGAGTGTGGCAGCAACAACAGCAACATTAACACTGAGTGTGGCAACAACAACAGCAACATTAACACTGAGTGAGGCAACAACAACAGCAACAGTAACACTGAGTGAGGCAACAACATTAACACTGAGTGTGGCCGCAACAACAGCAACATTAACACTGAGTGAGGCAGCAACAACAGCAACATTAACACTGAGTGTGGCAACAACAACAGCAACAGTAACACTGAGTGAGGCATCAACAACAGCAACATTAATATTGAGTGTGGCAGCAACAACAGCAACATTAACACTGAGTGTGGCAGCAACAACAGCAACATTAACACTGAGCGTGGCAGCAACAACAGCAACATTAACACTGAGTGAGGCAGCAACAACAGCAACATTAACACTGAGTGAGGCAGCAGCAACAACAACATTAACACTGAGTGTGGCAGCAACAACAGCAACATTAACACTGAGTGTGGCAGCAACAACAGCAACATTAACACTGAGTCTGGCAACAACAACAGCAACATTAACACTGAGTGTGGCAGCAGCAACATTAACACTGAGTGAGACAACAACAACAGCAACATTAACACTGAGTGAGACAACAACAACAGCAACATTAACACTGAGTGTGGCAGCACCATTAACACTGAGTGTGGCAGCACCATTAACACTGAGTGTGGCAGCACCATTAACACTGAGTGTGGCAGCAACATCAAAACAGTGTGGCAGCAACAACAGCAACATTATCTCTGAGTGAGGCAGCAACATTAACACTGAGTGAGGCAGCAACATTAACACTTAGTGAGGCAGCAACATTAACACTGAGTGAGGCAGCAACAACAGCAACATTAACATTGAGTGAGGCAGCAACATTAACACCGAGTGAGGCAGCAACATTAACACTGAGTGTGGCACCAACAACAGCAACAGTAACACCAAGTGTGGCAGCAACAACAGCAACAGTAACACCGAGTGTGGCAGAAACAACAGCAACAGTAACACTGAGTGAGGCAGCAACAACAGCAACAGTAACACTGAGTGTGGCAGCAACAACAGCAACATTAACATTGAGCGTGGCAGCAACAACTGCAACATTAACACTGAGTGACGAAGCAACATTAACACTGAGTGTGGCAGCAACAACAGCAACATTAACACTGAGTTAGGCAACAACAACAGCAACATTAACACTGAGTGACGAAGCAACATTAACACTGAGTGTGGGAGCAACAAGAGCAACATTAACATTGAGTGTGGCAGCAACATTAACACTGAGTGAGGCAACAACAACAGCAACATTAACACTGAGTGAGGCAGCAACAACAGCAACAGTAACACTGAGTGAGGCAGCAACATTAACACTGAGTGAGGCAGCAAAATTAACACTGAGTGAGGCAACAACAACAACAACATTAACATTGAGTGAGCCAGCAACATTAACACTGAGTGAGGCAACAACAACAGCAACAGTAACACTGAGTGAGGCAGCAACAGTAACACTGAGTGAGGCAGCAACATTAACACTGAGTGAGGCAACAACAACAGCAACATTAACACTGAGTGAGGCAGCAACATTAACACTGAGTGATGCAACAACAACAGCAACATTAACACTGAGTGAGGCAGCAACAATAACATTGAGTGTGGCAGCAACAATAGCAACATTAACACTGAGCGTGGCAGCAACATTAACACTGAGTGTGGCAGCAACAACAGCAACATTAACACTGAGCGTTGCAGCAACAACTGCAACATTAACACTGAGTGACGAAGCAACATTAACACTGAGTGAGGCAACAACAACAGCAACATTAACACTGAGTGACGAAGCAACATTAACACTGAGTGTGGCAGCAACAACAGCAACATTAACACTGAGTGTGGCAGCAACAACAGCAACATTAACACTGAGTGTGGCAGCAACAACAGCAGCATTAACACTGAGTGAGGCAACAACAACAGCAACATTAACACCGAGTGTGGCAGCAACAACAGCAACATTAACACTGAGTGAGGCAACAACAACAGCAACATTAACACTGAGTGTGGCAGCAACAACAGCAACAGTAACACTGAATGTGACAACAACATTAACACTGAGTGAGGCAGCAACAACAGCAATATTAACACTGAGTGAGGCAGCAACAACAGCAACATTAACACTGAGTGAGGCAACAACAACAGCAACAAAAACATTGAGTGAGGCAGCAACATTAACACTGAGTGTGGCAGCAACAATAACAACATTAACACTGAGTGAGGCAGCAACAACAGCAGCATTAACACTGAGTGAGGCAGCAACATTAACACTGAGTTAGGCAGCAACATTAACACCGAGTGTGGCAGCAACAACAGCAACAGTAACACTGAGTGAGGCAGCAACAACAGCAGCATTAACACTGAATGTGGCAGCAACAACAGCAACATTAACACTGAGTGAGGCAGCAACAACAGCAACATTAACACTGAAAGTGGCAGCAACAACAGCAACAGTAACACTGAGTGAGGCAGCAACATTAGCACTGTGTGTGGCAGCAACAACAGCAACATTAACACTGAGTAAGGCAGCAACATTAACACTGAGTGAGGCAACAACAACAGCAACATTAACACTGAGTGAGGCAGCAACATTAACACTGAGTGAGGCAGCGACATTAACACTGAGTGAGGCAGCAACATTAACACTGAGTGTGGCTGCAACAGTAACACTGAGTGAGGCAGCAACAACAGCAACATTAACACTGAGTGAGGCACCAACAACAGCAACATTATCACTGAGTGAGGCACTAACAACAGCAACATTAACACTTAGTGAGGCAACAACAACAGCAACAAAAACACTGAGTGAGGCCGCGACAACAGCAACATTAACACTGAGTGAGGCAGCAAATTAACACTGAGTGAGGCAGCAACAACAGCAACATTAACACTGAGTGAGGCACCAACAACAGCAACATTAACACTGAGTGAGGCACTAACAACAGCAACATTAACACTTAGTGAGGCAACAACAACAGCAACAATAACACTGAGTGAGGCAGCAACAACAGCAACAATAACACTGAGTGAGGCAGCAACATTAACACTGAGTGAGGCAACAACAACAGCAACATTAACACTGAGTGAGGCACCAACAACAGCAACAATAACACTGAGTGAGGCAACAACAACAGCAACATTAACACTGAGTGAGGCAGCAACATTAACACTGAGTGAGGCAGAAACATAAACACTGAGTGTGGCTGCAACAGTAACACTGAGTGTGGCTGCAACAGTAACACTGAATGAGGCAGCAACAACACTAACATTAACACTGAATGTGGCAGCAACAACAGCAACAGTAACACTGAGTGAGGCAGCAACAACAGCAACATTAACACTGAGTGAGGCAGCAACATTAACACTGAGTGAGGCAGCAACATTAACACTGAGTGAGGCAGCAACATTAACACTGAGTGAGGCAGCAACAACAGCAACATTAACACTGAGTGAGGCACCAACAACAGCAACATTAACACTGAGTGAGGCAGCAACAACAGCAACATTAACACCGAGTGAGGCAGCAACATTATCACTGAGTTTGGCAGCAACAACAGCAACAGTAACACCAAGTGAGGCAGCAACAACAGCAACATTAACACCAAGTGTGGCAGCAACAAAAGCAACAGTAACACTGAGTGAGGCAGCAACAACAGCAACAGTAACACTGAGTGAGGCAGCAACAACAGCAATATTAACACTGAGTGAGGCAGCAACATTAACACTGAGTGAGGCAATAACAACAGCAACATTAAAACTGAGTGAGGCAGCAACATTAACACTGAGTGAGGCAGCAACATTAACACTGAGTGAGGCAGCAACAACAGCAACAGTAACACTGAGTGAGGCAGCAACAACAGCAACAGTAACACTGAGTGTGGCAGCAACAACAGCAACATTAACACCGAGTGAGGCACCAACAACAGCAACATTAACACTGAGTGAGGCAACAACAACAGCAAGATTAACACTGAGTGAGGCACCAACAACAGCAACATTAACACCGAGTGAGGCAGCAACATTAACACTGAGTGTGGCACCAACAACAGCAACAGTAACACCAAGTGTGGCAGCAACAACAGCAACAGTAACACCGAGTGTGGCAGAAACAACAGCAACAGTAACGCTGAGTGAGGCAACAACAACAGCAACAGTAACACTGAGTGAGGCAGCAACAACAGCAACAGTAACACTGAGTGTGGCAGCAACAACAGCAACATTAACACTGAGTGAGGCACCAACAACAGCAACATTAACACTGAGTGAGGCAACAACAACAGCAAGATTAACACTGAGTGAGGCACCAACAACATCAACATTAACACTGAGTGAGGCAGCAACAACAGCAACATTAACACCGAGTGAGGCTGCAACATTAACACTGAGTGTGGCAGCAACAACAGCAACAATAACACCAAGTGTGGCAGCAACAACAGCAACAGTAACACCGAGTGTGGCAGCAACAACAGCAACAGTAACACTGAGTGAGGCAGCAACAACAGCAGCAGTAACACTGAGTGAGGCAGCAACAACAGCAGCATTAACACCGAGTGTGGCAGCAACAACAGCAACAGTAACACTGAGTGTGGCAGCAACAACAGCAACAGTAACACTGAGTGTGGCAGCAACAACAACAACATTAACACTGAGTGAGGCAGCAATAACAGCAACCGTAACACTGAGTGTGGCAGCAACAACAGCAACAGTAACACTGAGTGTGGCAGCAACAACAGCAACATTAACACTGAGTGAGACAGCAACAACAGCAACAGTAACACTGAGTGAGGCAGCAACAACAGCAACATTAACACCGAGTGAGGCAGCAACAACAGCAACAGTAACACTGAGTGAGGCAGCAACAACAGCAACATTAACACTGAGTGAGGCAGCAACAACAGAAACATTAACACTGAGTGAGGCAACAACAACAGCAACAGTAACACTGAGTGAGGCAACAACATTAACACTGAGTGTGGCAGCAACAACAGCAACATTAACACTGAGTGAGTCAGCAACAACAGCAACATTAACACTGAGTGAGGAAGCAACAACAGCAACATTAACACTGAGTGTGGCAACAACAACAGCAACAGTAACACTGAGTGAGGCAGCAACAACTGCAACATTAACACTGAGTGAGGCAGCAACAACAGCAACATTAACACTGAGTGTGGCAGCAACAACAGCAACATTAACACTGAGCGTGGCAGCAACAACAGCAACATTAACACTGAGTGTGGCAGCAACAACAGCAACATTAACACTGAGTGAGGCAGCAACAACAGCAACATTAACACTGAGTGAGGCAGCAACAACAGCAACATTAACACTGAGTGAGACAGCAACAACAGCAACATTAACACTGAGTGTGGCAGCAACAACAGCAACATTAACACTGAGTGTGGCAGCAACAACCGCAACATTAACACTGAGTGAGGCAACAACAACAGCAACATTAACACTGAGTGTGGCAGCAACATTAACACTGAGTGTGGCAGCAACAACAGCAACATTAACACTGAGTCTGGCAACAACAACAGCAACATTAACACTGAGTGTGGCAGCAACAACAGCAACATTAACACTGAGTGAGACAACAACAATAGCAACATTAACACTGAGTGTGGCAGCAACATTTACACTGAGTGTGGCAGCAACAACAGCAACATTAACACTGAGTGTGGCAGCAACATTAACACAGTGTGGCAGCAACAACAGCAACATTATCTCTGAGTGTGGCAGCAACATTAACACTGAGTGTGGCAGCAACATTAACACAGTGTGGCAACAACAACAGCAACATTAACACTGAGTGTGGCAGCAACATTAACACTGAGTGAGGCAGCAACATTAACACTAAGTGAGGCAGCAACATTAACACTGAGTGAGGCAGCAACAACAGCAACATTAACATTGAGTGAGGCAGCAACATTAACACTGAGTGAGGCAGCAACAACAGCAACATTAACACTGAGTGTGGCAGCAACAACAGCAACATTAACACTGAGTGTGGCAGCAACAACAACAACATTAACACTGAGTGAGGCAGCAACAACAGCAACATTAACACTGAGTGAGGCAGCAACAACAGCAGCATTAACACTGAGTGTGGCAGCACCAACAGCAACATTAACACTGAGTGAGGCAGCAACAACAGCAACATTAACACCGAGTGAGGCAGCAACAACAGCAACATTAACACTGAGTGTGGCAGCAACAACAACAACATTAACACTGAGTGAGGCAGCAACAACAGCAACATTAACACTGAGTGAGGCAGCAACAACAGCAGCATTAACACTGAGTGTGGCAGCACCAACAGCAACATTAACACTGAGTGAGGCAGCAACAACAGCAACATTAACACCGAGTGAGGCAGCAACAACAGCAACATTAACACCGAGTGTGGCAGCAACAACAGCAGCATTAACACTGAGTTTGGAAGCAACAACAGCAACATTAACACTGAGTGAGGCAGCAACAGCAGCAGCATTAACACTGATTGAGGCAGCACCAACAGCAACATTAACACTGAGTGTGGCAGCATCAACAGCAGGATTAACACTGAGTGTGGCAGCAACAACAGCAACATTAACACTGAGTGTGGCAGCAACAACAGCAACATTAACACTGAGTGTGGCAGCACCAACAGCAACATTGACACTGAGTGTGGCAGCAACAACAGCAGGATTAACACTGAGTGTGGCAGCAACAACAGCAACAGTAACACTGAGTGAGGCAGCAACAACAGCAACATTAACACTGAGTGAGGCACCAACAACAGCAACATTAACACTGAGTGAGGCACCAACAACAGCAACATTAACACTGAGTGAGGCAGCAACATCAACACTGAGTGAGGCAACAACAACAGCAACATTAACACTGAGTGAGGCAGCAACATTAACACTGAGTGAGGCAGCAACATTAACACGGAGTGAGGCAGCAACAATAGCAACAGTAACACTGAGTGAGGCAGCAACAACAGCAACAGTAACACTGAGTGTGGCAGCAACATTAACACTGTGTGAGGCACCAACAACAACAACATTAACACTGAGTGAGGCAACAACAACAGCAAGATTAACACTGAGTGAGGCACCAACAACAACAACATTAACACTGAGTGAGGCAGCAACAACAGCAACATTAACGCCGGTTGAGGCAGCAACATTAACACTGAGTGTGGCAGCAACAACAGCAACAGTAACACCAAGTGTGGGAGCAACAACAGCAACAGTAACACCGAGTGTTGCAGCAACAACAGCAACATCAACACTGAGTGAGGCAGCAACAACAGCAACAGTAACACTGAGTGTGGTAGCAACAACAGCAACAGTAACACTGAGTGAGGCAGCAACAACAGCAACAGTAACACTGAGTGTGGCAGCAACAACAACAACATTAACACTGAGTGTGGCAGCAACATTAACACTGAGTGAGGCAGCAACAACAGCAACATTAACACTGAGTGTGGCAGCAACAACAGCAACTTTAACACTGAGTGTGGCAACAACAACAGCAACATTAACACTGAGTGAGGCAGCAACAACAGAAACATTAACACTGAGTGAGGCAACAACAACAGCAACAGTAACACTGAGTGAGGCAACAACATTAACACTGAGTGTGGCCGCAACAACAGCAACATTAACACTGAGTGAGGCAGCAACAACAGCAACATTAACACTGAGTGTGGCAACAACAACAGCAACAGTAACACTGAGTGAGGCAGCAACAACAGCAACATTAATATTGAGTGTGGCAGCAACAACAGCAACATTAACACTGAGTGTGGCAGCAACAACAGCAACATTAACACTGAGCGTGGCAGCAACAACAGCAACATTAACACTGAGTGAGGCAGCAACAACAGCAACATTAAAACTGAGTGAGGCAGCAACAACAGCAACATTAACACTGAGTGTGGCAGCAACAACAGCAACATTAACACTGAGTGTGGCAGCAACAACAGCAACATTAACACTGAGTGTGGCAGCAACATTAACACTGTGTGTGGCAGCAACAACAGCAACATTAACACTGAGTCTGGCAACAACAACAGCAACATTAACACTGAGTGTGGCAGCAGCAACATTAACACTGAGTGAGACAACAACAACAGCAACATTAACACTGAGTGAGACAACAAGAACAGCAACATTAACACTGAGTGAGACAACAACAACAGCAACATTAACACTGAGTGTGGCAGCACCATTAACACTGAGTGTGGCAGCAACAACAGCAACATTAACACAGTGTGGCAGCAACAACAGCAACATTATCTCTGAGTGAGGCAGCAACATTAACACTGAGTGAGGCAGCAACATTAACACTGAGTGAGGCAGCAACAACAGCAATATTAACACTGAGTGTGGCAGCAACAACAGCAACATTAACACTGAGTGAGACAACAACAACAGCAACATTAACACTGAGTGTGGCAGCAACATTAACACAGTGTGGCAGCAACAACAGCAACATTAACATTGAGTGAGGCAGCAACATTAACACCGAGTGAGGCAGCAACATTAACACTGAGTGTGGCACCAACAACAGCAACAGTAACACCAAGTGTGGCAGCAACAACAGCAACAGTAACACCGAGTGTGGCAGAAACAACAGCAACAGTAACACTGAGTGAGGCAGCAACAACAGCAACAGTAATACTGAGTGAGGCAGCAACAACAGCAACAGTAACACTGAGTGTGGCAGCAACAACAGCAACATTAACACTGAGTGAGGCACCAACAACAGCAACAATAACACTGAGTGAGGCAACAACAACAGCAAGATTAACACTGAGTGAGGCACCAACAACATCAACATTAACACTGAGTGAGGCAGCAACAACAGCAACATTAACACCGAGTGAGGCAGCAACATTAACACTGAGTGTGGCAGCAACAACAGCAACAATAACACCAAGAGTGGCAGCAACAACAGCAACATTAACACTGAGTGAGTCAGCAACAACAGCAACATTAACACTGAGTGTGGCAGCAACAACAGCAACATTAACACTGAGTCTGGCAACAACAACAGCAACATTAACACTGAGTGTGGCAGCAGCAACATTAACACTGAGTGAGACAACAACAACAGCAACATTAACACTGAGTGAGACAACAACAACAGCAACATTAACACTGAGTGTGGCAGCACCATTAACACTGAGTGAGGCAGCAACATTAACACTGAGTGAGGCAGCAACATTAACACTGAGTGAGGCAACAACAACAGCAACATTAACACTGAGTGAGGCAACAACAACAGCAACATTAACACTGAGTGAGGCAGCAACATTAACACTGAGTGAGGCAGCAACATTAACACTGAGTGAGGCACCAACAACTGCAACATTAACACTGAGTGAGGCACTATCAACAGCAACATTAACACTTAGTGAGGCAACAACAACAGCAACAATAACACTGAGTGAGGCCACAACAACAGCAACATTAACACTGAGTGTGGCAGCAGCAACATTAACACTGAGTGAGACAACAACAACAGCAACATTAACACTGAGTGAGACAACAAAAACAGCAACATTAACACTGAGTGAGACAACAACAACAGCAACATTAACACTGAGTGTGGCAGCACCAT
This sequence comes from Procambarus clarkii, assembly GCF_040958095.1. Classification (NCBI taxonomy): domain Eukaryota; kingdom Metazoa; phylum Arthropoda; class Malacostraca; order Decapoda; family Cambaridae; genus Procambarus; species Procambarus clarkii. The sequence continues at coordinate 48,281,469 of NC_091153.1, read as the reverse complement.
TAACACTGAGTGTGGCAGCAACAACAGCAACATTAACACAGTGTGGCAGCAACAACAGCAACATTATCTCTGAGTGAGGCAGCAACATTAACACTGAGTGAGGCAGCAACATTAACACTGAGTGAGGCAGCAACAACAGCAACATTAACACTGAGTGTGGCAGCAACAACAGCAACATTAACACTGAGTGAGACAACAACAACAGCAACATTAACACTGAGTGTGGCAGCAACATTAACACAGTGTGGCAGCAACAACAGCAACATTAACACCGAGTGAGGCTGCAACATTAACACTGAGTGTGGCAGCAACAACAGCAACAATAACACCAAGTGTGGCAGCAACAACAGCAACAGTAACACCGAGTGTGGCAGCAACCACAGCAACAGTAACACTGAGTGAGGCAGCAACAACAGCAGCTGTAACACTGAGTGAGGCAGCAACAACAGCAGCATTAACACCGAGTGTGGCAGCAACAACAGCAACAATAACACTGAATGTGGCAGCAACAACAGCAACAGTAACACTGAGTGTGGCAGCAACAACAGCAACATTAACACTGAGTGAGGCAGCAATAACAGCAACCGTAACACTGAGTGTGGCAGCAACAACAGCAACAGTAACACTGAGTGTGGCAGCAACAACAGCAACATTAACACTGAGTGAGGCAGCAACAACAGCAACAGTAACACTGAGTGAGGCAGCAACAACAGCAACATTAACACCGAGTGAGGCAGCAACAACAGCAACAGTAACACTGAGTGAGGCAGCAACAACAGCAACATTAACACTGAGTGAGGCAGCAACAACAGAAACATTAACACTGAGTGAGGCAACAACAACAGCAACAGTAACACTGAGTGAGGCAACAACATTAACACTGAGTGTGGCAGCAACAACAGCAACATTAACACTGAGTGAGTCAGCAACAACAGCAACATTAACACTGAGTGAGGAAGCAACAACAGCAACATTAACACTGAGTGTGGCAACAACAACAGCAACAGTAACACTGAGTGAGGCAGCAACAACAGCAACATTAACACTGAGTGAGGCAGCAACAACAGCAACATTAACACTGAGTGTGGCAGCAACAACAGCAACATTAACACTGAGCGTGGCAGCAACAACAGCAACATTAACACTGAGTGTGGCAGCAACAACAGCAACATTAACACTGAGTGAGGCAGCAACAACAGCAACATTAACACTGAGTGGGGCAGCAACAACAGCAACATTAACACTGAGTGAGACAGCAACAACAGCAACATTAACACTGAGTGTGGCAGCAACAACAGCAACATTAACACTGAGTGTGGCAGCAACAACAGCAACATTAACACTGAGTGAGACAACAACAACAGCAACATTAACACTGAGTGTGGCAGCAACATTAACACCATGTGGCAGCAACAACAGCAACATTAACACCGAGTGAGGCTGCAACATTAACACTGAGTGTGGCAGCAACAACAGCAACAATAACACCAAGTGTGGCAGCAACAACAGCAACAGTAACACCGAGTGTGGCAGCAACAACAGCAACAGTAACACTGAGTGAGGCAGCAACAACAGCAGCAGTAACACTGAGTGAGGCAGCAACAACAGCAGCATTAACACCGAGTGTGGCAGCAACAACAGCAACAATAACACTGAGTGTGGCAGCAACAACAGCAACAGTAACACTGAGTGTGGCAGCAACAACAGCAACATTAACACTGAGTGAGGCAGCAATAACAGCAACCGTAACACTGAGTGTGGCAGCAACAACAGCAACAGTAACACTGAGTGTGGCAGCAACAACAGCAACATTAACACTGAGTGAGGCAGCAACAACAGCAAAAGTAACACTGAGTGAGGCAGCAACAACAGCAACATTAACACCGAGTGAGGCAGCAACAACAGCAACAGTAACACTGAGTGAGGCAGCAACAACAGCAACATTAACACTGAGTGAGGCAGCAACAACAGAAACATTAACACTGAGTGAGGCAACAACAACAGCAACAGTAACACTGAGTGAGGCAACAACATTAACACTGAGTGTGGCAGCAACAACAGCAACATTAACACTGAGTGAGTCAGCAACAACAGCAACATTAACACTGAGTGAGGAAGCAACAACAGCAACATTAACACTGAGTGTGGCAACAACAACAGCAACAGTAACACTGAGTGAGGCAGCAACAACAGCAACATTAACACTGAGTGAGGCAGCAACAACAGCAACATTAACACTGAGTGTGGCAGCAACAACAGCAACATTAACACTGAGCGTGGCAGCAACAACAGCAACATTAACACTGAGTGTGGCAGCAACAACATCAACATTAACACTGAGTGAGGCAGCAACAACAGCAACATTAACACTGAGTGAGGCAGCAACAACAGCAACATTAACACTGAGTGAGACAGCAACAACAGCAACATTAACACTGAGTGTGGCAGCAACAACAGCAACATTAACACTGAGTGTGGCAGCAACAACAGCAACATTAACACTGAGTGAGGCAACAACAACAGCAACATTAACACTGAGTGTGGCAGCAACATTAACACTGAGTGTGGCAGCAACAACAGCAACATTAACACTGAGTCTGGCAACAACAACAGCAACATTAACACTGAGTGTGGCAGCAACAACAGCAACATTAACACTGAGTGAGACAACAACAATAGCAACATTAACACTGAGTGTGGCAGCAACATTTACACTGAGTGTGGCAGCAACAACAGCAACATTAACACTGAGTGTGGCAGCAACATTAACACAGTGTGGCAGCAACAACAGCAACATTATCTCTGAGTGTGGCAGCAACATTAACACTGAGTGTGGCAGCAACATTAACACAGTGTGGCAACAACAACAGCAACATTAACACTGAGTGTGGCTGCAACATTAACACTGAGTGAGGCAGCAACATTAACACTAAGTGAGGCAGCAACATTAACACTGAGTGAGGCAGCAACAACAGCAACATTAACATTGAGTGAGGCAGCAACATTAACACTGAGTGAGGCAGCAACAACAGCAACATTAACACTGAGTGTGGCAGCAACAACAGCAACATTAACACTGAGTGTGGCAGCAACAACAACAACATTAACACTGAGTGAGGCAGCAACAACAGCAACATTAACACTGAGTGAGGCAGCAACAACAGCAGCATTAACACTGAGTGTGGCAGCACCAACAGCAACATTAACACTGAGTGAGGCAGCAACAACAGCAACATTAACACCGAGTGTGGCAGCAACAACAGCAGCATTAACACTGAGTTTGGAAGCAACAACAGCAACATTAACACTGAGTGAGGCAGCAACAGCAGCAGCATTAACACTGATTGAGGCAGCACCAACAGCAACATTAACACTGAGTGTGGCAGCAACAACAGCAGGATTAACACTGAGTGTGGCAGCAACAACAGCAACATTAACACTGAGTGTGGCAGCAACAACAGCAACATTAACACTGATTGTGGCAGCACCAACAGCAACATTGACACTGAGTGTGGCAGCAACAACAGCAGGATTAACACTGAGTGTGGCAGCAACAACAGCAACAGTAACACTGAGTGAGGCAGCAACAACAGCAACATTAACACTGAGTGAGGCACCAACAACAGCAACATTAACACTGAGTGAGGCACCAACAACAGCAACATTAACACTGAGTGAGGCAGCAACATCAACACTGAGTGAGGCAACAACAACATCAACATTAACACTGAGTGAGGCAGCAACATTAACACTGAGTGAGGCAGCAACATTAACACGGAGTGAGGCAGCAACAATAGCAACAGTAACACTGAGTGAGGCAGCAACAACAGCAACAGTAACACTGAGTGTGGCAGCAACATTAACACTGTGTGAGGCACCAACAACAACAACATTAACACTGAGTGAGGCAACAACAACAGCAAGATTAACACTGAGTGAGGCACCAACAACAACAACATTAACACTGAGTGAGGCAGCAACAACAGCAACATTAACACCGGTTGAGGCAGCAACATTAACACTGAGTGTGGCAGCAACAACAGCAACAGTAACACCAAGTGTGGGAGCAACAACAGCAACAGTAACACCGAGTGTTGCAGCAACAACAGCAAAATCAACACTGAGTGAGGCAGCAACAACAGCAACAGTAACACTGAGTGTGGCAGCAACATTAACACTGAGTGAGGCAGCAACAACAGCAACATTAACACTGAGTGTGGCAGCAACAACAGCAACTTTAACACTGAGTGTGGCAACAACAACAGCAACATTAACACTGAGTGAGGCAGCAACAACAGAAACATTAACACTGAGTGAGGCAACAACAACAGTAACACTGAGTGAGGCAACAACATTAACACTGAGTGTGGCCGCAACAACAGCAACATTAACACTGAGTGAGGCAGCAACAACAGCAACATTAACACTGAGTGTGGCAACAACAACAGCAACAGTAACACTGAGTGAGGCAGCAACAACAGCAACATTAATATTGAGTGTGGCAGCAACAACAGCAACATTAACACTGAGTGTGGCAGCAACAACAGCAACATTATCACTGAGCGTGGCAGCAACAACAGCAACATTAACACTGAGTGAGGCAGCAACAACAGCAACATTAAAACTGAGTGAGGCAGCAACACCAGCAACATTAACACTGAGTGTGGCAGCAACAACAGCAACATTAACACTGAGTGTGGCAGCAACAACAGCAACATTAACACTGAGTGTGGCAGCAACATTAACACTGTGTGTGGCAGCAACAACAGCAACATTAACACTGAGTCTGGCAACAACAACAGCAACATTAACACTGTGTGTGGCAGCAGCAACATTAACACTGAGTGAGACAACAACAACAGCAACATTAACACTGAGTGAGACAACAAGAACAGCAACATTAACACTGAGTGAGACAACAACAACAGCAACATTAACACTGAGTGTGGCAGCACCATTAACACTGAGTGTGGCAGCAACAACAGCAACATTAACACAGTGTGGCAGCAACAACAGCAACATTATCTCTGAGTGAGGCAGCAACATTAACACTGAGTGAGGCAGCAACATTAACACTGAGTGAGGCAGCAACAACAGCAATATTAACACTGAGTGTGGCAGCAACAACAGCAACATTAACACTGAGTGAGACAACAACAACAGCAACATTAACACTGAGTGTGGCAGCAACATTAACACAGTGTGGCAGCAACAACAGCAACATTATCTCTGAGTGAGGCAGCAACATTAACACTGAGTGAGGCAGCAACATTAACACTTAGTGAGGCAGCAACATTAACACTGAGTGAGGCAGCAACAACAGCAACATTAACATTGAGTGAGGCAGCAACATTAACACCGAGTGAGGCAGCAACATTAACACTGAGTGTGGCACCAACAACAGCAACAGTAACACCAAGTGTGGCAGCAACAACAGCAACAGTAACACCGAGTGTGGCAGAAACAACAGCAACAGTAACACTGAGTGAGGCAGCAACAACAGCAACAGTAACACTGAGTGAGGCAGCAACAACAGCAACAGTAACACTGAGTGTGGCAGCAACAACAGCAACATTAACACTGAGTGAGGCACCAACAACAGCAACAATAACACTGAGTGAGGCAACAACAACAGCAAGATTAACACTGAGTGAGGCACCAACAACTTCAACATTAACACTGAGTGAGGCAGCAACAACAGCAACATTAACACCGAGAGAGGCAGCAACATTAACACTGAGTGTGGCAGCAACAACAGCAACATTAACACTGAGTGAGTCAGCAACAACAGCAACATTAACACTGAGTGTGGCAGCAACAACAGCAACATTAACACTGAGTCTGGCAACAACAACAGCAACATTAACACTGAGTGTGGCAGCAGCAACATTAACACTGAGTGAGACAACAACAACAGCAACATTAACACAGAGTGAGACAACAACAACAGCAACATTAACACTGAGTGTGGCAGCACCATTAACACTGAGTGAGGCAGCAACATTAACACAGAGTGAGGCAGCAACATTAACACTGAGTGAGGCAACAACAACAGCAACATTAACACTGAGTGAGGCAACAACAACAGCAACATTAACACTGAGTGAGGCAGCAACATTAACACTGAGTGAGGCAGCAACATTAACACTGAGTGAGGCAGCAACATTAACACTGAGTGAGGCACCAACAACTGCAACATTAACACTGAGTGAGGCACTATCAACAGCAACATTAACACTTAGTGAGGATACAACAACAGCAACAATAACACTGAGTGAGGCAACAAGAACAGCAACATTAACACTGAGTGTGGCAGCAGCAACATTAACACTGAGTGAGACAACAACAACAGCAACATTAACACTGAGTGAGACAACAACAACAGCAACATTAACACTGAGTGAGACAACAACAACAGCAACATTAACACTGAGTGTGGCAGCACCATTAACACTGAGTGTGGCAGCAACAACAGCAACATTAACACAGTGTGGCAGCAACAACAGCAACATTATCTCTGAGTGAGGCAGCAACATTAACACTGAGTGAGGCAGCAACATTAACACTGAGTGAGGCAGCAACAACAGCAACATTAACACTGAGTGTGGCAGCAACAACAGCAACATTAACACTGAGTGAGACAACAACAACAGCAACATTAACACTGAGTGTGGCAGCAACATTAACACAGTGTGGCAGCAACAACAGCAACATTATCTCTGAGTGAGGCAGCAACATTAACACTGATTGAGGCAGCAACATTAACACTTAGTGAGGCAGCAACAACAGCAACAGTAACACTGAGTGAGGCAGCAACAACAGCAACATTAACACCGAGTGAGGCAGCAACAACAGCAACAGTAACACTGAGTGAGGCAGCAACAACAGCAACATTAACTCTGAGTGAGGCAGCAACAACAGAAACATTAACACTGAGTGAGGCAACAACAACAGCAACAGTAACACTGAGTGAGGCAACAACATTAACACTGAGTGTGGCAGCAACAACAGCAACATTAACACTGAGTGAGTCAGCAACAACAGCAACATTAACACTGAGTGAGGAAGCAACAACAGCAACATTAACACTGAGTGTGGCAGCAACAACAGCAACATTAACACTGAGTGTGGCAGCAACAACAACAACATTAACACTGAGTGAGGCAGCAACAACAGCAACATTAACACTGAGTGAGGCAGCAACAACAGCAGCATTAACACTGAGTGTGGCAGCACCAACAGCAACATTAACACTGAGTGAGGCAGCAACAACAGCAACATTAACACCGAGTGAGGCAGCAACAACAGCAACATTAACACCGAGTGTGGCAGCAACAACAGCAGCATTAACACTGAGTTTGGAAGCAACAACAGCAACATTAACACTGAGTGAGACAGCAACAGCAGCAGCATTAACACTGATTGAGGCAGCACCAACAGCAACATTAACACTGAGTGTGGCAGCATCAACAGCAGGATTAACACTGAGTGTGGCAGCAACAACAGCAACATTAACACTGAGTGTGGCAGCAACAACAGCAACATTAACACTGAGTGTGGCAGCACCAACAGCAACATTGACACTGAGTGTGGCAGCAACAACAGCAGGATTAACACTGAGTGTGGCAGCAACAACAGCAACAGTAACACTGAGTGAGGCAGCAACAACAGCAACATTAACACTGAGTGAGGCACCAACAACAGCAACATTAACACTGAGTGAGGCACCAACAACAGCAACATTAACACTGAGTGAGGCAGCAACATCAACACTGAGTGAGGCAACAACAACAGCAACATTAACACTGAGTGAGGCAGCAACATTAACACTGAGTGAGGCAGCAACATTAACACGGAGTGAGGCAGCAACAATAGCAACAGTAACACTGAGTGAGGCAGCAACAACAGCAACAGTAACACTGAGTGTGGCAGCAACATTAACACTGTGTGAGGCACCAACAACAACAACATTAACACTGAGTGAGGCAACAACAACAGCAAGATTAACACTGAGTGAGGCACCAACAACAACAACATTAACACTGAGTGAGGCAGCAACAACAGCAACATTAACGCCGGTTGAGGCAGCAACATTAACACTGAGTGTGGCAGCAACAACACCAACAGTAACACCAAGTGTGGGAGCAACAACAGCAACAGTAACACCGAGTGTTGCAGCAACAACAGCAACATCAACACTGAGTGAGGCAGCAACAACAGCAACAGTAACACTGAGTGTGGTAGCAACAACAGCAACAGTAACACTGAGTGAGGCAGCAACAACAGCAACAGTAACACTGAGTGTGGCAGCAACAACAACAAAATTAACACTGAGTGTGGCAGCAACATTAACACTGAGTGAGGCAGCAACAACAGCAACATTAACACTGAGTGTGGCAGCAACAACAGCAACTTTAACACTGAGTGTGGCAACAACAACAGCAACATTAACACTGAGTGAGGCAGCAACAACAGAAACATTAACACTGAGTGAGGCAACAACAACAGAAACAGTAACACTGAGTGAGGCAACAACATTAACACTGAGTGTGGCCGCAACAACAGCAACATTAACACTGAGTGAGGCAGCAACAACAGCAACATTAACACTGAGTGTGGCAACAACAACAGCAACAGTAACACTGAGTGAGGCAGCAACAACAGCAACATTAATATTGAGTGTGGCAGCAACAACAGCAACATTAACACTGAGTGTGGCAGCAACAACAGCAACATTAACACTGAGCGTGGCAGCAACAACAGCAACATTAACACTGAGTGTAGCAGCAACAACAGCAACATTAAAACTGAGTGAGGCAGCAACAACAGCAACATTAACACTGAGTGTGGCAGCAACAACAGCAACATTAACACTGAGTGTGGCAGCAACAACAACAACATTAACACTGAGTCTGGCAACAACAACAGCAACATTAACACTGAGTGTGGCAGCAGCAACATTAACACTGAGTGAGACAACAACAACAGCAACATTAACACTGAGTGAGACAACAAGAACAGCAACATTAACACTGAGTGAGACAACAACAACAGCAACATTAACACTGAGTGTGGCAGCACCATTAACACTGAGTGTGGCAGCAACAACAGCAACATTAACACAGTGTGGCAGCAACAACAGCAACATTATCTCTGAGTGAGGCAGCAACATTAACACTGAGTGAGGCAGCAACATTAACACTGAGTGAGGCAGCAACAACAGCAATATTAACACTGAGTGTGGCAGCAACAACAGCAACATTAACACTGAGTGAGACAACAACAACAGCAACATTAACACTGAGTGTGGCAGCAACATTAACACAGTGTGGCAGCAACAACAGCAACATTAACATTGAGTGAGGCAGCAAAATTAACACCGAGTGAGGCAGCAACATTAACACTGAGTGTGGCACCAACAACAGCAACAGTAACACCAAGTGTGGCAGCAACAACAGCAACAGTAACACCGAGTGTGGCAGAAACAACAGCAACAGTAACACTGAGTGAGGCAGCAACAACAGCAACAGTAACACTGAGTGAGGCAGCAACAACAGCAACAGTAACACTGAGTGTGGCAGCAACAACAGCAACATTAACACTGAGTGAGGCAGCAACAACAGCAACATTAACACCGAGTGAGGCAGCAACATTAACACTGAGTGTAGCAGCAACAACAGCAACAATAACACCAAGAGTGGCAGCAACAACAGCAACATTAACACTGAGTGAGTCAGCAACAACAGCAACATTAACACTGAGTGTGGCAGCAACAACAGCAACATTAACACTGAGTCTGGCAACAACAACAGCAACATTAACACTGAGTGTGGCAGCAGCAACATTAACACTGAGTGAGACAACAACAACAGCAACATTAACACTGAGTGAGACAACAACAACAGCAACATTAACACTGAGTGTGGCAGCACCATTAACACTGAGTGAGGCAGCAACATTAACACTGAGTGAGGCAGCAACATTAACACTGAGTGAGGCAACAACAACAGCAACATTAACACTGAGTGAGGCAACAACAACAGCAACATTAACACTGAGTGAGGCAGCAACATTAACACTGAGTGAGGCAGCAACATTAACACTGAGTGAGGCACCAACAACTGCAACATTAACACTGAGTGAGGCACTATCAACAGCAACATTAACACTTAGTGAGGCAACAACAACAGCAACAATAACACTGAGTGAGGCCACAACAACAGCAACATTAACACTGAGTGTGGCAGCAGCAACATTAACACTGAGTGAGACAACAACAACAGCAACATTAACACTGAGTGAGACAACAAAAACAGCAACATTAACACTGAGTGAGACAACAACAACAGCAACATTAACACTGAGTGTGGCAGCACCATTAACACTGAGTGTGGCAGCAACAACAGCAACATTAACACAGTGTGGCAGCAACAACAGCAACATTATCTCTGAGTGAGGCAGCAACATTAACACTGAGTGAGGCAGCAACATTAACACTGAGTGAGGCAGCAACAACAGCAACATTAACACTGAGTGTGGCAGCAACAACAGCAACATTAACACTGAGTGAGACAACAACAACAGCAACATTAACACTGAGTGTGGCAGCAACATTAACACAGTGTGGCAGCAACAACAGCAACATTAACACCGAGTGAGGCTGCAACATTAACACTGAGTGTGGCAGCAACAACAGCAACAATAACACCAAGTGTGGCAGCAACAACAGCAACAGTAACACCGAGTGTGGCAGCAACAACAGCAACAGTAACACTGAGTGAGGCAGCAACAACAGCAGCTGTAACACTGAGTGAGGCAGCAACAACAGCAGCATTAACACCGAGTGTGGCAGCAACAACAGCAACAATAACACTGAATGTGGCAGCAACAACAGCAACAGTAACACTGAGTGTGGCAGCAACAACAGCAACATTAACACTGAGTGAGGCAGCAATAACAGCAACCGTAACACTGAGTGTGGCAGCAACAACAGCAACAGTAACACTGAGTGTGGCAGCAACAACAGCAACATTAACACTGAGTGAGGCAGCAACAACAGCAACAGTAACACTGAGTGAGGCAGCAACAACAGCAACATTAACACCGAGTGAGGCAGCAACAACAGCAACAGTAACACTGAGTGAGGCAGCAACAACAGCAACATTAACACTGAGTGAGGCAGCAACAACAGAAACATTAACACTGAGTGAGGCAACAACAACAGCAACAGTAACACTGAGTGAGGCAACAACATTAACACTGAGTGTGGCAGCAACAACAGCAACATTAACACTGAGTGAGTCAGCAACAACAGCAACATTAACACTGAGTGAGGAAGCAACAACAGCAACATTAACACTGAGTGTGGCAACAACAACAGCAACAGTAACACTGAGTGAGGCAGCAACAACAGCAACATTAACACTGAGTGAGGCAGCAACAACAGCAACATTAACACTGAGTGTGGCAGCAACAACAGCAACATTAACACTGAGCGTGGCAGCAACAACAGCAACATTAACACTGAGTGTGGCAGCAACAACAGCAACATTAACACTGAGTGAGGCAGCAACAACAGCAACATTAACACTGAGTGGGGCAGCAACAACAGCAACATTAACACTGAGTGAGACAGCAACAACAGCAACATTAACACTGAGTGTGGCAGCAACAACAGCAACATTAACACTGAGTGTGGCAGCAACAACAGCAACATTAACACTGAGTGAGACAACAACAACAGCAACATTAACACTGAGTGTGGCAGCAACATTAACACAGTGTGGCAGCAACAACAGCAACATTAACACCGAGTGAGGCTGCAACATTAACACTGAGTGTGGCAGCAACAACAGCAACAATAACACCAAGTGTGGCAGCAACAACAGCAACAGTAACACCGAGTGTGGCAGCAACAACAGCAACAGTAACACTGAGTGATGCAGCAACAACAGCAGCAATAACACTGAGTGAGGCAGCAACAACAGCAGCATTAACACCGAGTGTGGCAGCAACAACAGCAACAATAACACTGAGTGTGGCAGCAACAACAGCAACAGTAACACTGAGTGTGGCAGCAACAACAGCAACATTAACACTGAGTGAGGCAGCAATAACAGCAACCGTAACACTGAGTGTGGCAGCAACAACAGCAACAGTAACACTGAGTGTGGCAGCAACAACAGCAACATTAACACTGAGTGAGGCAGCAACAACAGCAACAGTAACACTGAGTGAGGCAGCAACAACAGCAACATTAACACCGAGTGAGGCAGCAACAACAGCAACAGTAACACTGAGTGAGGCAGCAACAACAGCAACATTAACACTGAGTGAGGCAGCAACAACAGAAACATTAACACTGAGTGAGGCAACAACAACAGCAACAGTAACACTGAGTGAGGCAACAACATTAACACTGAGTGTGGCAGCAACAACAGCAACATTAACACTGAGTGAGTCAGCAACAACAGCAACATTAACACTGAGTGAGGAAGCAACAACAGCAACATTAACACTGAGTGTGGCAACAACAACAGCAACAGTAACACTGAGTGAGGCAGCAACAACAGCAACATTAACACTGAGTGAGGCAGCAACAACAGCAACATTAACACTGAGTGTGGCAGCAACAACAGCAACATTAACACTGAGCGTGGCAGCAACAACAGCAACATTAACACTGAGTGTGGCAGCAACAACAGCAACATTAACACTGAGTGAGGCAGCAACAACAGCAACATTAACACTGAGTGAGGCAGCAACAACAGCAACATTAACACTGAGTGAGACAGCAACAACAGCAACATTAACACTGAGTGTGGCAGCAACAACAGCAACATTAACACTGAGTGTGGCAGCAACAACAGCAACATTAACACTGAGTGAGGCAACAACAACAGCAACATTAACACTGAGTGTGGCAGCAACATTAACACTGAGTGTGGCAGCAACAACAGCAACATTAACACTGAGTCTGGCAACAACAACAGCAACATTAACACTGAGTGTGGCAGCAACAACAGCAACATTAACACTGAGTGAGACAACAACAATAGCAACATTAACACTGAGTGTGGCAGCAACATTTACACTGAGTGTGGCAGCAACAACAGCAACATTAACACTGAGTGTGGCAGCAACATTAACACTGAGTGTGGCAGCAAAATTAACACAGTGTGGCAACAACAACAGCAACATTAACACTGAGTGTGGCAGCAACATTAACACTGAGTGTGGCAGCAACATTAACACTAAGTGAGGCAGCAACATTAACACTGAGTGAGGCAGCAACAACAGCAACATTAACATTGAGTGAGGCAGCAACATTAACACTGAGTGAGGCAGCAACAACAGCAACATTAACACTGAGTGTGGCAGCAACAACAGCAACATTAACACTGAGTGTGGCAGCAACAACAACAACATTAACACTGAGTGAGGCAGCAACAACAGCAACATTAACACTGAGTGAGGCAGCAACAACAGCAGCATTAACACTGAGTGTGGCAGCACCAACAGCAAAATTAACACTGAGTGAGGCAGCAACAACAGCAACATTAACACCGAGTGTGGCAGCAACAACAGCAGCATTAACACTGAGTTTGGAAGCAACAACAGCAACATTAACACTGAGTGAGGCAGCAACAGCAGCAGCATTAACACTGATTGAGGCAGCACCAACAGCAACATTAACACTGAGTGTGGCAGCAACAACAGCAGGATTAACACTGAGTGTGGCAGCAACAACAGCAACATTAACACTGAGTGTGGCAGCAACAACAGCAACATTAACACTGAGTGTGGCAGCACCAACAGCAACATTGACACTGAGTGTGGCAGCAACAACAGCAGGATTAACACTGAGTGTGGCAGCAACAACAGCAACAGTAACACTGAGTGAGGCAGCAACAACAGCAACATTAACACTGAGTGAGGCACCAACAACAGCAACATTAACACTGAGTGAGGCACCAACAACAGCAACATTAACACTGAGTGAGGCAGCAACATCAACACTGAGTGAGGCAACAACAACATCAACATTAACACTGAGTGAGGCAGCAACATTAACACTGAGTGAGGCAGCAACATTAACACGGAGTGAGGCAGCAACAATAGCAACAGTAACACTGAGTGAGGCAGCAACAACAGCAACAGTAACACTGAGTGTGGCAGCAACATTAACACTGTGTGAGGCACCAACAACAACAACATTAACACTGAGTGAGGCAACAACAACAGCAAGATTAACACTGAGTGAGGAACCAACAACAACAACATTAACACTGAGTGAGGCAGCAACAACAGCAACATTAACACCGGTTGAGGCAGCAACATTAACACTGAGTGTGGCAGCAACAACAGCAACAGTAACACCAAGTGTGGGAGCAACAACAGCAACAGTAACACCGAGTGTTGCAGCAACAACAGCAACATCAACACTGAGTGAGGCAGCAACAACAGCAACAGTAACACTGAGTGTGGCAGCAACAACAGCAACAGTAACACTGAGTGAGGCAGCAACAACAGCAACAGTAACACTGAGTGTGGCAGCAACAACAACAACATTAACACTGAGTGTGGCAGCAACATTAACACTGAGTGAGGCAGCAACAACAGCAACATTAACACTGAGTGTGGCAGCAACAACAGCAACTTTAACACTGAGTGTGGCAACAACAACAGCAACATTAACACTGAGTGAGGCAGCAACAACAGAAACATTAACACTGAGTGAGGCAACAACAACAGCAACAGTAACACTGAGTGAGGCAACAACATTAACACTGAGTGTGGCCGCAACAACAGCAACATTAACACTGAGTGAGGCAGCAACAACAGCAACATTAACACTGAGTGTGGCAACAACAACAGCAACAGTAACACTGAGTGAGGCAGCAACAACAGCAACATTAATATTGAGTGTGGCAGCAACAACAGCAACATTAACACTGAGTGTGGCAGCAACAACAGCAACATTATCACTGAGCGTGGCAGCAACAACAGCAACATTAACACTGTGTGTGGCAGCAACAACAGCAACATTAACACTGAGTCTGGCAACAACAACAGCAACATTAACACTGAGTGTGGCAGCAGCAACATTAACACTGAGTGAGACAACAACAACAGCAACATTAACACTGAGTGAGACAACAAGAACAGCAACATTAACACTGAGTGAGACAACAACAACAGCAACATTAACACTGAGTGTGGCAGCACCATTAACACTGAGTGTGGCAGCAACAACAGCAACATTAACACAGTGTGGCAGCAACAACAGCAACATTATCTCTGAGTGAGGCAGCAACATTAACACTGAGTGAGGCAGCAACATTAACACTGAGTGAGGCAGCAACAACAGCAATATTAACACTGAGTGTGGCAGCAACAACAGCAACATTAACACTGAGTGAGACAACAACAACAGCAACATTAACACTGAGTGTGGCAGCAACATTAACACAGTGTGGCAGCAACAACAGCAACATTAACATTGAGTGAGGCAGCAAAATTAACACCGAGTGAGGCAGCAACATTAACACTGAGTGTGGCACCAACAACAGCAACAGTAACACCAAGTGTGGCAGCAACAACAGCAACAGTAACACCGAGTGTGGCAGAAACAACAGCAACAGTAACACTGAGTGAGGCAGCAACAACAGCAACAGTAACACTGAGTGAGGCAGCAACAACAGCAACAGTAACACTGAGTGTGGCAGCAACAACAGCAACATTAACACTGAGTGAGGCAGCAACAACAGCAACATTAACACCGAGTGAGGCAGCAACATTAACACTGAGTGTAGCAGCAACAACAGCAACAATAACACCAAGAGTGGCAGCAACAACAGCAACATTAACACTGAGTGAGTCAGCAACAACAGCAACATTAACACTGAGTGTGGCAGCAACAACAGCAACATTAACACTGAGTCTGGCAACAACAACAGCAACATTAACACTGAGTGTGGCAGCAGCAACATTAACACTGAGTGAGACAACAACAACAGCAACATTAACACTGAGTGAGACAACAACAACAGCAACATTAACACTGAGTGTGGCAGCACCATTAACACTGAGTGAGGCAGCAACATTAACACTGAGTGAGGCAGCAACATTAACACTGAGTGAGGCAACAACAACAGCAACATTAACACTGAGTGAGGCAACAACAACAGCAACATTAACACTGAGTGAGGCAGCAACATTAACACTGAGTGAGGCAGCAACATTAACACTGAGTGAGGCACCAACAACTGCAACATTAACACTGAGTGAGGCACTATCAACAGCAACATTAACACTTAGTGAGGCAACAACAACAGCAACAATAACACTGAGTGAGGCCACAACAACAGCAACATTAACACTGAGTGTGGCAGCAGCAACATTAACACTGAGTGAGACAACAACAACAGCAACATTAACACTGAGTGAGACAACAAAAACAGCAACATTAACACTGAGTGAGACAACAACAACAGCAACATTAACACTGAGTGTGGCAGCACCATTAACACTGAGTGTGGCAGCAACAACAGCAACATTAACACAGTGTGGCAGCAACAACAGCAACATTATCTCTGAGTGAGGCAGCAACATTAACACTGAGTGAGGCAGCAACATTAACACTGAGTGAGGCAGCAACAACAGCAACATTAACACTGAGTGTGGCAGCAACAACAGCAACATTAACACTGAGTGAGACAACAACAACAGCAACATTAACACTGAGTGTGGCAGCAACATTAACACAGTGTGGCAGCAACAACAGCAACATTAACACCGAGTGAGGCTGCAACATTAACACTGAGTGTGGCAGCAACAACAGCAACAATAACACCAAGTGTGGCAGCAACAACAGCAACAGTAACACCGAGTGTGGCAGCAACAACAGCAACAGTAACACTGAGTGAGGCAGCAACAACAGCAGCTGTAACACTGAGTGAGGCAGCAACAACAGCAGCATTAACACCGAGTGTGGCAGCAACAACAGCAACAATAACACTGAATGTGGCAGCAACAACAGCAACAGTAACACTGAGTGTGGCAGCAACAACAGCAACATTAACACTGAGTGAGGCAGCAATAACAGCAACCGTAACACTGAGTGTGGCAGCAACAACAGCAACAGTAACACTGAGTGTGGCAGCAACAACAGCAACATTAACACTGAGTGAGGCAGCAACAACAGCAACAGTAACACTGAGTGAGGCAGCAACAACAGCAACATTAACACCGAGTGAGGCAGCAACAACAGCAACAGTAACACTGAGTGAGGCAGCAACAACAGCAACATTAACACTGAGTGAGGCAGCAACAACAGAAACATTAACACTGAGTGAGGCAACAACAACAGCAACAGTAACACTGAGTGAGGCAACAACATTAACACTGAGTGTGGCAGCAACAACAGCAACATTAACACTGAGTGAGTCAGCAACAACAGCAACATTAACACTGAGTGAGGAAGCAACAACAGCAACATTAACACTGAGTGTGGCAACAACAACAGCAACAGTAACACTGAGTGAGGCAGCAACAACAGCAACATTAACACTGAGTGAGGCAGCAACAACAGCAACATTAACACTGAGTGTGGCAGCAACAACAGCAACATTAACACTGAGCGTGGCAGCAACAACAGCAACATTAACACTGAGTGTGGCAGCAACAACAGCAACATTAACACTGAGTGAGGCAGCAACAACAGCAACATTAACACTGAGTGGGGCAGCAACAACAGCAACATTAACACTGAGTGAGACAGCAACAACAGCAACATTAACACTGAGTGTGGCAGCAACAACAGCAACATTAACACTGAGTGTGGCAGCAACAACAGCAACATTAACACTGAGTGAGACAACAACAACAGCAACATTAACACTGAGTGTGGCAGCAACATTAACACAGTGTGGCAGCAACAACAGCAACATTAACACCGAGTGAGGCTGCAACATTAACACTGAGTGTGGCAGCAACAACAGCAACAATAACACCAAGTGTGGCAGCAACAACAGCAACAGTAACACCGAGTGTGGCAGCAACAACAGCAACAGTAACACTGAGTGATGCAGCAACAACAGCAGCAATAACACTGAGTGAGGCAGCAACAACAGCAGCATTAACACCGAGTGTGGCAGCAACAACAGCAACAATAACACTGAGTGTGGCAGCAACAACAGCAACAGTAACACTGAGTGTGGCAGCAACAACAGCAACATTAACACTGAGTGAGGCAGCAATAACAGCAACCGTAACACTGAGTGTGGCAGCAACAACAGCAACAGTAACACTGAGTGTGGCAGCAACAACAGCAACATTAACACTGAGTGAGGCAGCAACAACAGCAACAGTAACACTGAGTGAGGCAGCAACAACAGCAACATTAACACCGAGTGAGGCAGCAACAACAGCAACAGTAACACTGAGTGAGGCAGCAACAACAGCAACATTAACACTGAGTGAGGCAGCAACAACAGAAACATTAACACTGAGTGAGGCAACAACAACAGCAACAGTAACACTGAGTGAGGCAACAACATTAACACTGAGTGTGGCAGCAACAACAGCAACATTAACACTGAGTGAGTCAGCAACAACAGCAACATTAACACTGAGTGAGGAAGCAACAACAGCAACATTAACACTGAGTGTGGCAACAACAACAGCAACAGTAACACTGAGTGAGGCAGCAACAACAGCAACATTAACACTGAGTGAGGCAGCAACAACAGCAACATTAACACTGAGTGTGGCAGCAACAACAGCAACATTAACACTGAGCGTGGCAGCAACAACAGCAACATTAACACTGAGTGTGGCAGCAACAACAGCAACATTAACACTGAGTGAGGCAGCAACAACAGCAACATTAACACTGAGTGAGGCAGCAACAACAGCAACATTAACACTGAGTGAGACAGCAACAACAGCAACATTAACACTGAGTGTGGCAGCAACAACAGCAACATTAACACTGAGTGTGGCAGCAACAACAGCAACATTAACACTGAGTGAGGCAACAACAACAGCAACATTAACACTGAGTGTGGCAGCAACATTAACACTGAGTGTGGCAGCAACAACAGCAACATTAACACTGAGTCTGGCAACAACAACAGCAACATTAACACTGAGTGTGGCAGCAACAACAGCAACATTAACACTGAGTGAGACAACAACAATAGCAACATTAACACTGAGTGTGGCAGCAACATTTACACTGAGTGTGGCAGCAACAACAGCAACATTAACACTGAGTGTGGCAGCAACATTAACACTGAGTGTGGCAGCAAAATTAACACAGTGTGGCAACAACAACAGCAACATTAACACTGAGTGTGGCAGCAACATTAACACTGAGTGTGGCAGCAACATTAACACTAAGTGAGGCAGCAACATTAACACTGAGTGAGGCAGCAACAACAGCAACATTAACATTGAGTGAGGCAGCAACATTAACACTGAGTGAGGCAGCAACAACAGCAACATTAACACTGAGTGTGGCAGCAACAACAGCAACATTAACACTGAGTGTGGCAGCAACAACAACAACATTAACACTGAGTGAGGCAGCAACAACAGCAACATTAACACTGAGTGAGGCAGCAACAACAGCAGCATTAACACTGAGTGTGGCAGCACCAACAGCAAAATTAACACTGAGTGAGGCAGCAACAACAGCAACATTAACACCGAGTGTGGCAGCAACAACAGCAGCATTAACACTGAGTTTGGAAGCAACAACAGCAACATTAACACTGAGTGAGGCAGCAACAGCAGCAGCATTAACACTGATTGAGGCAGCACCAACAGCAACATTAACACTGAGTGTGGCAGCAACAACAGCAGGATTAACACTGAGTGTGGCAGCAACAACAGCAACATTAACACTGAGTGTGGCAGCAACAACAGCAACATTAACACTGAGTGTGGCAGCACCAACAGCAACATTGACACTGAGTGTGGCAGCAACAACAGCAGGATTAACACTGAGTGTGGCAGCAACAACAGCAACAGTAACACTGAGTGAGGCAGCAACAACAGCAACATTAACACTGAGTGAGGCACCAACAACAGCAACATTAACACTGAGTGAGGCACCAACAACAGCAACATTAACACTGAGTGAGGCAGCAACATCAACACTGAGTGAGGCAACAACAACATCAACATTAACACTGAGTGAGGCAGCAACATTAACACTGAGTGAGGCAGCAACATTAACACGGAGTGAGGCAGCAACAATAGCAACAGTAACACTGAGTGAGGCAGCAACAACAGCAACAGTAACACTGAGTGTGGCAGCAACATTAACACTGTGTGAGGCACCAACAACAACAACATTAACACTGAGTGAGGCAACAACAACAGCAAGATTAACACTGAGTGAGGAACCAACAACAACAACATTAACACTGAGTGAGGCAGCAACAACAGCAACATTAACACCGGTTGAGGCAGCAACATTAACACTGAGTGTGGCAGCAACAACAGCAACAGTAACACCAAGTGTGGGAGCAACAACAGCAACAGTAACACCGAGTGTTGCAGCAACAACAGCAACATCAACACTGAGTGAGGCAGCAACAACAGCAACAGTAACACTGAGTGTGGCAGCAACAACAGCAACAGTAACACTGAGTGAGGCAGCAACAACAGCAACAGTAACACTGAGTGTGGCAGCAACAACAACAACATTAACACTGAGTGTGGCAGCAACATTAACACTGAGTGAGGCAGCAACAACAGCAACATTAACACTGAGTGTGGCAGCAACAACAGCAACTTTAACACTGAGTGTGGCAACAACAACAGCAACATTAACACTGAGTGAGGCAGCAACAACAGAAACATTAACACTGAGTGAGGCAACAACAACAGCAACAGTAACACTGAGTGAGGCAACAACATTAACACTGAGTGTGGCCGCAACAACAGCAACATTAACACTGAGTGAGGCAGCAACAACAGCAACATTAACACTGAGTGTGGCAACAACAACAGCAACAGTAACACTGAGTGAGGCAGCAACAACAGCAACATTAATATTGAGTGTGGCAGCAACAACAGCAACATTAACACTGAGTGTGGCAGCAACAACAGCAACATTATCACTGAGCGTGGCAGCAACAACAGCAACATTAACACTGAGTGAGGCAGCAACAACAGCAACATTAAAACTGAGTGAGGCAGCAACAACAGCAACATTAACACTGAGTGTGGCAGCAACAACAGCAACATTAACACTGAGTGTGGCAGCAACAACAGCAACATTAACACTGAGTGTGGCAGCAACATTAACACTGTGTGTGGCAGCAACAACAGCAACATTAACACTGAGTCTGGCAACAACAACAGCAACATTAACACTGTGTGTGGCAGCAGCAACATTAACACTGAGTGAGACAACAAGAACAGCAACATTAACACTGAGTGAGACAACAAGAACAGCAACATTAACACTGAGTGAGACAACAACAACAGCAACATTAACACTGAGTGTGGCAGCACCATTAACACTGAGTGTGGCAGCAACAACAGCAACATTAACACAGTGTGGCAGCAACAACAGCAACATTATCTCTGAGTGAGGCAGCAACATTAACACTGAGTGAGGCAGCAACATTAACACTGAGTGAGGCAGCAACAACAGCAATATTAACACTGAGTGTGGCAGCAACAACAGCAACATTAACACTGAGTGAGACAACAACAACAGCAACATTAACACTGAGTGTGGCAGCAACATTAACACAGTGTGGCAGCAACAACAGCAACATTATCTCTGAGTGAGGCAGCAACATTAACACTGAGTGTGGCAGCAACAACAGCAACATTAACACTGAGTCTGGCAACAACAACAGCAACATTAACACTTAGTGTGGCAGCAGCAACATTAACACTGAGTGAGACAACAACAACAGCAACATTAACACTGAGTGAGACAACAACAACAGCAACATTAACACTGAGTGTGGCAGCACCATTAACACTGAGTGAGGCAGCAACATTAACACTGAGTGAGGCAGCAACATTAACACTGAGTGAGGCAACAACAACAGCAACATTAACACTGAGTGAGGCAACAACAACAGCAACATTAACACTGAGTGAGGCAGCAACATTAACACTGAGTGAGGCAGCAACATTAACACTGAGTGAGGCAGCAACATTAACACTGAGTGAGGCACCAACAACAGCAACATTAACACTGAGTGAGGCACTAACAACAGCAACATTAACACTTAGTGAGGCAACAACAACAGCAACAATAACACTGAGTGAGGCAGCAACAACAGCAACATTAACACTGAGTGAGGCAGCAACATTAACACTGAGTGAGGCAGCAACAACAGCAACATTAACACTGAGTGAGGCACCAACAACAGCAACATTAACACTGAGTGAGGCACTAACAACAGCAACATTAACACTTAGTGAGGCAACAACAACAGCAACAATAACACTGAGTGAGGCAGCAACAACAGCAACAATAACACTGAGTGAGGCAGCAACATTAACACTGAGTGAGGCAACAACAACAGCAACATTAACACTGAGTGAGGCACCAACAACAGCAACAATAACACTGAGTGAGGCACCAACAACATTAACACTGAGTGAGGCAGCAACATTAACACTGAGTGAGGCAACAACAACAGCAACATTAACACTGAGTGAGGCACCAACAACAGCAACATTAACACTGAGTGAGGCAACAACAACAGCAACATTAACACTGAGTGAGGCAGCAACATTAACACTGAGTGAGGCAGCAACATTAACACTGAGTGTGGCTGCAACAGTAACACTGAGTGTGGCTGCAACAGTAACACTGAGTGAGGCAGCAACAACACTAACATTAACACTGAGTGTGGCAGCAACAACAGCAACAGTAACACTGAGTGAGGCAGCAACAACAGCAACATTAACACTGAGTGAGGCAGCAACATTAACACTGATTGAGGCAGCAACAACAGCAACATTAACACTGAGTGAGGCACCAACAACAGCAACATTAACACTGAGTGAGGCAGCAACAACAGCAACATTAACACCGAGTGAGGCAGCAACATTAACACTGAGTGTGGCAGCAACAACAGCAACAGTAACACCAAGTGAGGCAGCAACAACAGCAACATTAACACCAAGTGTGGCAGCAACAAAAGCAACAGTAACACTGAGTGAGGCAGCAACAACAGCAACAGTAACACTGAGTGAGGCAGCAACATTAACACTGAGTGAGGCAATAACAACAGCAACATTAACACTGAGTGAGGCAGCAACATTAACACTGAGTGAGGCAGCAACATTAACACTGAGTGAGGCAGCAACAACAGCAACAGTAACACTGAGTGAGGCAGCAACAACAGCAACAGTAACACTGAGTGTGGCAGCACCAACAGCAACATTGACACTGAGTGTGGCAGCAACAACAGCAGGATTAACACTGAGTGTGGCAGCAACAACAGCAACAGTAACACTGAGTGAGGCAGCAACAACAGCAACATTAACACTGAGTGAGGCACCAACAACAGCAACATTAACACTGAGTGAGGCACCAACAACAGCAACATTAACACTGAGTGAGGCAGCAACATCAACACTGAGTGAGGCAACAACAACATCAACATTAACACTGAGTGAGGCAGCAACATTAACACTGAGTGAGGCAGCAACATTAACACGGAGTGAGGCAGCAACAATAGCAACAGTAACACTGAGTGAGGCAGCAACAACAGCAACAGTAACACTGAGTGTGGCAGCAACATTAACACTGTGTGAGGCACCAACAACAACAACATTAACACTGAGTGAGGCAACAACAACAGCAAGATTAACACTGAGTGAGGCACCAACAACAACAACATTAACACTGAGTGAGGCAGCAACAACAGCAACATTAACACCGGTTGAGGCAGCAACATTAACACTGAGTGTGGCAGCAACAACAGCAACAGTAACACCAAGTGTGGGAGCAACATCAGCAACAGTAACACCGAGTGTTGCAGCAACAACAGCAACATCAACACTGAGTGAGGCAGCAACAACAGCAACAGTAACACTGAGTGTGGCAGCAACAACAGCAACAGTAACACTGAGTGAGGCAGCAACAACAGCAACAGTAACACTGAGTGTGGCAGCAACAACAACAACATTAACACTGAGTGTGGCAGCAACATTAACACTGAGTGAGGCAGCAACAACAGCAACATTAACACTGAGTGTGGCAGCAACAACAGCAACTTTAACACTGAGTGTGGCAACAACAACAGCAACATTAACACTGAGTGAGGCAGCAACAACAGAAACATTAACACTGAGTGAGGCAACAACAACAGCAACAGTAACACTGAGTGAGGCAACAACATTAACACTGAGTGTGGCCGCAACAACAGCAACATTAACACTGAGTGAGGCAGCAACAACAGCAACATTAACACTGAGTGTGGCAACAACAACAGCAACAGTAACACTGAGTGAGGCAGCAACAACAGCAACATTAATATTGAGTGTGGCAGCAACAACAGCAACATTAACACTGAGTGTGGCAGCAACAACAGCAACATTATCACTGAGCGTGGCAGCAACAACAGCAACATTAACACTGAGTGAGGCAGCAACAACAGCAACATTAAAACTGAGTGAGGCAGCAACAACAGCAACATTAACACTGAGTGTGGCAGCAACAACAGCAACATTAACACTGAGTGTGGCAGCAACAACAGCAACATTAACACTGAGTGTGGCAGCAACATTAACACTGTGTGTGGCAGCAACAACAGCAACATTAACACTGAGTCTGGCAACAACAACAGCAACATTAACACTGTGTGTGGCAGCAGCAACATTAACACTGAGTGAGACAACAACAACAGCAACATTAACACTGAGTGAGACAACAAGAACAGCAACATTAACACTGAGTGAGACAACAACAACAGCAACATTAACACTGAGTGTGGCAGCACCATTAACACTGAGTGTGGCAGCAACAACAGCAACATTAACACAGTGTGGCAGCAACAACAGCAACATTATCTCTGAGTGAGGCAGCAACATTAACACTGAGTGAGGCAGCAACATTAACACTGAGTGAGGCAGCAACAACAGCAATATTAACACTGAGTGTGGCAGCAACAACAGCAACATTAACACTGAGTGAGACAACAACAACAGCAACATTAACACTGAGTGTGGCAGCAACATTAACACAGTGTGGCAGCAACAACAGCAACATTATCTCTGAGTGAGGCAGCAACATTAACACTGAGTGAGGCAGCAACATTAACACTTAGTGAGGCAGCAACATTAACACTGAGTGAGGCAGCAACAACAGCAACATTAACATTGAGTGAGGCAGCAACATTAACACCGAGTGAGGCAGCAACATTAACACTGAGTGTGGCACCAACAACAGCAACAGTAACACCAAGTGTGGCAGCAACAACAGCAACAGTAACACCGAGTGTGGCAGAAACAACAGCAACAGTAACACTGAGTGAGGCAGCAACAACAGCAACAGTAACACTGAGTGAGGCAGCAACAACAGCAACAGTAACACTGAGTGTGGCAGCAACAACAGCAACATTAACACTGAGTGAGGCACCAACAACAGCAACAATAACACTGAGTGAGGCAACAACAACAGCAAGATTAACACTGAGTGAGGCACCAACAACATCAACATTAACACTGAGTGAGGCAGCAACAACAGCAACATTAACACCGAGAGAGGCAGCAACATTAACACTGAGTGTGGCAGCAACAACAGCAACAATAACACCAAGAGTGGCAGCAACAACAGCAACATTAACACTGAGTGAGTCAGCAACAACAGCAACATTAACACTGAGTGTGGCAGCAACAACAGCAACATTAACACTGAGTCTGGCAACAACAACAGCAACATTAACACTGAGTGTGGCAGCAGCAACATTAACACTGAGTGAGACAACAACAACAGCAACATTAACACAGAGTGAGACAACAACAACAGCAACATTAACACTGAGTGTGGCAGCACCATTAACACTGAGTGAGGCAGCAACATTAACACTGAGTGAGGCAGCAACATTAACACTGAGTGAGGCAACAACAACAGCAACATTAACACTGAGTGAGGCAACAACAACAGCAACATTAACACTGAGTGAGGCAGCAACATTAACACTGAGTGAGGCAGCAACATTAACACTGAGTGAGGCAGCAACATTAACACTGAGTGAGGCAGCAACATTAACACTGAGTGAGGCACCAACAACTGCAACATTAACACTGAGTGAGGCACTATCAACAGCAACATTAACACTTAGTGAGGCAACAACAACAGCAACAATAACACTGAGTGAGGCAACAAGAACAGCAACATTAACACTGAGTGTGGCAGCAGCAACAGCAACATTAACACTGAGTGAGACAACAACAACAGCAACATTAACACTGAGTGAGACAACAACAACAGCAACATTAACACTGAGTGAGACAACAACAACAGCAACATTAACACTGAGTGTGGCAGCACCATTAACACTGAGTGTGGCAGCAACAACAGCAACATTAACACAGTGTGGCAGCAACAACAGCAACATTATCTCTGAGTGAGGCAGCAACATTAACACTGAGTGAGGCAGCAACATTAACACTGAGTGAGGCAGCAACAACAACAACATTAACACTGAGTGTGGCAGCAACATTAACACAGTGTGGCAGCAACAACAGCAACATTATCTCTGAGTGAGGCAGCAACATTAACACTGATTGAGGCAGCAACATTAACACTTAGTGAGGCAGCAACATTAACACTGAGTGAGGCAGCAACAACAGCAACATTAACATTGAGTGAGGCAGCAACATTAACACCGAGTGAGGCAGCAACATTAACACTTAGTGTGGCACCAACAACAGCAACAGTAACACCAAGTGTGGCAGCAACAACAGCAACAGTAACACCGAGTGTGGCAGAAACAACAGCAACAGTAACACTGAGTGAGGCAGCAACAACAGCAACAGTAACACTGAGTGAGGCAGCAACAACAGCAACAGTAACACTGAGTGTGGCAGCAACAACAGCAACATTAACACTGAGTGAGGCACCAACAACAGCAACATTAACACCGAGTGAGGCAGCAACATTAACATTGAGTGTGGCAGCAACAACAGCAACAATAACACCAAGAGTAGCAGCAACAACAGCAACATTAACACTGAGTGAGTCAGCAACAACAGCAACATTAACACTGAGTGTGGCAGCAACAACAGCAACATTAACACTGAGTCTGGCAACAACAACAGCAACATTAACACTTAGTGTGGCAGCAGCAACATTAACACTGAGTGAGACAACAACAACAGCAACATTAACACTGAGTGAGACAACAACAACAGCAACATTAACACTGAGTGTGGCAGCACCATTAACACTGAGTGAGGCAGCAACATTAACACTGAGTGAGGCAGCAACATTAACACTGAGTGAGGCAACAACAACAGCAACATTAACACTGAGTGAGGCAACAACAACAGCAACATTAACACTGAGTGAGGCAGCAACATTAACACTGAGTGAGGCAGCAACATTAACACTGAGTGAGGCAACAACAACAGCAACATTAACACTGAGTGAGGCAACAACAACAGCAACATTAACACTGAGTGAGGCAGCAACATTAACACTGAGTGAGGCAGCAACATTAACACTGAGTGAGGCAGCAACATTAACACTGAGTGAGGCACCAACAACAGCAACATTAACACTGAGTGAGGCACTAACAACAGCAACATTAACACTTAGTGAGGCAACAACAACAGCAACAATAACACTGAGTGAGGCAGCAACAACAGCAACATTAACACTGAGTGAGGCAGCAACATTAACACTGAGTGAGGCAGCAACAACAGCAACATTAACACTGAGTGAGGCACCAACAACAGCAACATTAACACTGAGTGAGGCACTAACAACAGCAACATTAACACTTAGTGAGGCAACAACAACAGCAACAATAACACTGAGTGAGGCAGCAACAACAGCAACAATAACGCTGAGTGAGGCAGCAACATTAACACTGAGTGAGGCAACAACAACAGCAACATTAACACTGAGTGAGGCACCAACAACAGCAACAATAACACTGAGTGAGGCACCAACAACATTAACACTGAGTGAGGCAGCAACATTAACACTGAGTGAGGCAACAACAACAGCAACATTAACACTGAGTGAGGCACCAACAACAGCAACATTAACACTGAGTGAGGCAACAACAACAGCAACATTAACACTGAGTGAGGCAGCAACATTAACACTGAGTGAGGCAGCAACATTAACACTGAGTGTGGCTGCAACAGTAACACTGAGTGTGGCTGCAACAGTAACACTGAGTGAGGCAGCAACAACACTAACATTAACACTGAGTGTGGCAGCAACAACAGCAACAGTAACACTGAGTGAGGCAGCAACAACAGCAACATTAACACTGAGTGAGGCAGCAACATTAACACTGATTGAGGCAGCAACAACAGCAACATTAACACTGAGTGAGGCACCAACAACAGCAACATTAACACTGAGTGAGGCAGCAACAACAGCAACATTAACACCGAGTGAGGCAGCAACATTAACACTGAGTGTGGCAGCAACAACAGCAACAGTAACACCAAGTGAGGCAGCAACAACAGCAACATTAACACCAAGTGTGGCAGCAACAAAAGCAACAGTAACACTGAGTGAGGCAGCAACAACAGCAACAGTAACACTGAGTGAGGCAGCAACATTAACACTGAGTGAGGCAATAACAACAGCAACATTAACACTGAGTGAGGCAGCAACATTAACACTGAGTGAGGCAGCAACATTAACACTGAGTGAGGCAGCAACAACAGCAACAGTAACACTGAGTGAGGCAGCAACAACAGCAACAGTAACACTGAGTGAGGCAGCAACAACAGCAACATTAACACTGAGTGAGGCACCAACAACAGCAACATTAACACTGAGTGAGGCAGCAACAACAGCAACAGTAACACTGAGTGAGGCAGCAACAACAGCAAGATTAACACTGAGTGAGGCACCAACAACAGCAACATTAACACCGAGTGAGGCAGCAACATTAACACTGAGTGTGGCACCAACAACAGCAACAGTAACACCAAGTGTGGCAGCAACAACAGCAACAGTAACACCGAGTGTCGCAGAAACAACAGCAACAGTAACACTGAGTGAGGCAGCAACAACAGCAACAGTAACACTGAGTGAGGCAGCAAGAACAGCAACAGTAACACTGAGTGTGGCAGCAACAACAGCAACATTAAGACTGAGTGAGGCACCAACAACAGCAACATTAACACTGAGTGAGGCAACAACAACAGCAAGATTAACACTGAGTGAGGCACCAACAACATCAACATTAACACTGAGTGAGGCAGCAACAACAGCAACATTAACACCGAGTGAGGCAGCAACAACAGCAACAGTAACACCGAGTGTGGCAGCAACAACAGCAACAGTAACACTGAGTGAGGCAGCAACAACAGCAACAGTAACACTGAGTGAGGCAGCAACAACAGCAGCATTAACACCGAGTGTGGCAGCAACAACAGCAACAGTAACACTGAGTGTGGCAGCAACAACAGCAACAGTAACACTGAGTGTGGCAGCAACAACAGCAACATTAACACTGAGTGAGGCAGCAATAACAGCAACAGTAACACTGAGTGTGGCAGCAACAACAGCAACAGTAACACTGAGTGTGGCAGCAACAACAGCAACATTAACACTGAGTGAGGCAGCAACAACAGCAACAGTAACACTGAGTGAGGCAGCAACAACAGCAACATTAACACCGAGTGAGGCAGCCACAACAGCAACAGTAACACTGAGTGAGGCAGCAACAACAGCAACATTAACACTGAGTGAGGCAGCAACAACAGAAACATTAACACTGAGTGAGGCAACAACAACAGCAACAGTAACACTGAGTGAGGCAACAACATTAACACTGAGTGTGGCAGCAACAACAGCAACATTAACACTGAGTGAGGCAGCAACAACAGCAACATTACCACTGAGTGTGGCAGCAACAACAGCAACATTAACACTGAGTGTGGCAGCAACATTAACACTGAGTGAGGCAGCAACATTAACACTAAGTGAGGCAGCAACATTAACACAGTGTGGCAACAACAACATTAACACTGAGTGTGGCAGCAACATTAACACTGAGTGAGGCAGCAACATTAACACTAAGTGAGGCAGCAACATTAACACTGAGTGAGGCAGCAACAACAGCAACATTAACATTGAGTGAGGCAGCAACATTAACACTGAGTGAGGCAGCAACAACAGCAACATTAACACTGAGTGTGGCAGCAACAACAGCAACATTAACACTGAGTGTGGCAGCAACAACAACAACATTAACACTGAGTGAGGCAGCAACAACAGCAACATTAACACTGAGTGAGGCAGCAACAACAGCAGCATTAACACTGAGTGTGGCAGCACCAACAGCAACATTAACACTGAGTGAGGTAGCAACAACAGCAACATTAACACCGAGTGTGGCAGCAACAACAGCAGCATTAACACTGAGTTTGGCAGCAACAACAGCAACATTAACACTGAGTGAGGCAGCAACAGCAGCAGCATTAACACTGAGTGTGGCAGCACCAACAGCAACATTAACACTGAGTGTGGCAGCAGCAACAACAGCAGGATTAACACTGAGTGTGGCAGCAACAACAGCAGGATTAACACTGAGTGTGGCAGCAACAACAGCAACATTAACACTGAGTGTGGCAGCACCAACAGCAACATTGACACTGAGTGTGGCAGCAACAACAGCAGGATTAACACTGAGTATGGCAGCAACAACAGCAACAGTAACACTGAGCGAGGCAGCAACAACAGCAACATTAACACTGAGTGAGGCACCAACAACAGCAACATTAACACTGAGTGAGGCACCAACAACAGCAACATTAACACTGAGTGAGGCAGCAACATCAACACTGAGTGAGGCAACAACAACAGCAACATTAACACTGAGTGAGGCAGCAACATTAACACTGAGTGAGGCAGCAACATTAACACGGATTGAGGCAGCAACAATAGCAACAGTAACACTGAGTGAGGCAGCAACAACAGCAACAGTAACACTGAGTGTGGCAGCAACATTAACACTGTGTGAGGCACCAACAACAGCAACATTAACACTGAGTGAGGCAACAACAACAGCAAGATTAACACTGAGTGAGGCACCAACAAAAGCAACATTAACACTGAGTGAGGCAGCAACAACAGCAACATTAACACCGGTTGAGGCAGCAACATTAACACTGAGTGTGGCAGCAACAACAGCAACAGTAACACCAAGTGTGGGAGCAACAACAGCAACAGTAAAACCGAGTGTTGCAGCAACAACAGCAACATTAACACTGAGTGAGGCAGGAACAACAGCAACAGTAACACTGAGTGTGGCAGCAACAACAGCAACAGTAACACATAGTCAGGCAGCAACATTAACACTGAGTGAGGCAGCAACAACAGCAACATTAACACTGAGTGAGGCAGCAACAACAGCAACAGTAACACTGAGTGAGGCAGCAACAACAGCAACAGTAACACTGAGTGAGGCAGCAACAACAGCAGCATTAACACCGAGTGTGGCAGCAACAACAGCAACAGCAACACTGAGTGTGGCAGCAACAACAGCAACATTAACACGGAGTGAGGCAGCAATAACAGCAACAGTAACACTGAGTGTGGCAGCAACAACAGCAACAGTAACACTGAGTGTGGCAGCGACATCAGCAACATTAACACTGAGTGAGGCAGCAACAACAGCAACAGTAACACTGAGTGATGCAGCAACAACAGCAACATTAACACCGAGTGAGGCAGCAACAACAGCAACAGTAACACTGAGTGAGGCAGCAACAACAGCAACATTAACACTGAGTGAGGCAGCAACAACAGAAACATTAACACTGAGTGAGGCAACAACAACAGCAACAGTAACACTGAGTGAGGCAACAACATTAACACTGAGTGTGGCAGCAACAACAGCAACATTAACACTGAGTGAGTCAGCAACAACAGCAACATTAACACTGAGTGAGGAAGCAACAACAGCAACATTAACACTGAGTGTGGCAACAACAACAGCAACAGTAACACTGAGTGAGGCAGCAACAACAGCAACATTAACACTGAGTGAGGCAGCAACAACAGCAACATTAACACTGAGTGTGGCAGCAACAACAGCAACATTAACACTGAGCGTGGCAGCACCAACAGCAACATTAACACTGAGTGTGGCAGCAACAACAGCAACATTAACACTGAGTGAGGCAGCAACAACAGCAACATTAACACTGAGTGTGGCAGCAACAAAAGCAACATTAACACTGAGTGAGGCAACAACAACAGCAACATTAACACTGAGTGTGGCAGCAACGTTAACACTGAGTGTGGCAGCAACAACAGCAACATTAACACTGAGTGAGGCAGCAACAACAGCAACATTAACACCGAGTGAGGCTGCAACATTAACACTGAGTGTGGCAGCAACAACAGCAACAATAACACCAAGTGTGGCAGCAACAACAGCAACAGTAACACCGAGTGTGGCAGCAACAACAGCAACAGTAACACTGAGTGAGGCAGCAACAACAGCAACAGTAACACTGAGTGAGGCAGCAACAACAGCAGCATTAACACCGAGTGTGGCAGCAACAACAGCAACAGTAACACTGAGTGTGGCAGCAACAACAGCAACAGTAACACTGAGTGTGGCAGCAACAACAGCAACATTAACACTGAGTGAGGCAGCAATAACAGCAACAGTAACACTGAGTGTGGCAGCAACAACAGCAACAGTAACACTGAGTGTGGCAGCAACAACAGCAACATTAACACTGAGTGAGGCAGCAACAACAGCAACAGTAACACTGAGTGAGGCAGCAACAACAGCAACATTAACACCGAGTGAGGCAGCAACAACAGCAACAGTAACACTGAGTGAGGCAGCAACAACAGCAACATTAACACTGAGTGAGGCAGCAACAACAGAAACATTAACACTGAGTGAGGCAACAACAACAGCAACAGTAACACTGAGTGAGGCAACAACATTAACACTGAGTGTGGCAGCAACAACAGCAACATTAACACTGAGTGAGTCAGCAACAACAGCAACATTAACACTGAGTGAGGAAGCAACAACAGCAACATTAACACTGAGTGTGGCAACAACAACAGCAACAGTAACACTGAGTGAGGCAGCAACAACAGCAACATTAACACTGAGTGAGGCAGCAACAACAGCAACATTACCACTGAGTGTGGCAGCAACAACAGCAACATTAACACTGAGCGTGGCAGCAACAACAGCAACATTAACACTGAGTGTGGCAGCAACAACAGCAACATTAACACTGAGTGAGGCAGCAACAACAGCAACATTAACACTGAGTGAGGCAGCAACAACAGCAACATTAACACAGTGTGGCAACAACAACAGCAACATTAACACTGAGTGTGGCAGCAACATTAACACT
This sequence comes from Procambarus clarkii, assembly GCF_040958095.1. NCBI lineage: Eukaryota > Metazoa > Arthropoda > Malacostraca > Decapoda > Cambaridae > Procambarus > Procambarus clarkii. The sequence goes on along the minus strand of NC_091153.1, from coordinate 48,247,887 downwards.
GAGTGAGGCAGCAACATTAACACTAAGTGAGGCAGCAACATTAACACAGTGTGGCAACAACAACATTAACACTGAGTGTGGCAGCAACATTAACACTGAGTGAGGCAGCAACATTAACACTAAGTGAGGCAGCAACATTAACACTGAGTGAGGCAGCAACAACAGCAACATTAACATTGAGTGAGGCAGCAACATTAACACTGAGTGAGGCAGCAACAACAGCAACATTAACACTGAGTGTGGCAGCAACAACAGCAACATTAACACTGAGTGTGGCAGCAACAACAACAACATTAACACTGAGTGAGGCAGCAACAACAGCAACATTAACACTGAGTGAGGCAGCAACAACAGCAGCATTAACACTGAGTGTGGCAGCACCAACAGCAACATTAACACTGAGTGAGGCAGCAACAACAGCAACATTAACACCGAGTGTGGCAGCAACAACAGCAGCATTAACACTGAGTTTGGCAGCAACAACAGCAACATTAACACTGAGTGAGGCAGCAACAGCAGCAGCATTAACACTGAGTGTGGCAGCACCAACAGCAACATTAACACTGAGTGTGGCAGCAACAACAGCAGGATTAACACTGAGTGTGGCAGCAACAACAGCAGGATTAACACTGAGTGTGGCAGCAACAACAGCAACATTAACACTGAGTGTGGCAGCACCAACAGCAACATTGACACTGAGTGTGGCAGCAACAACAGCAGGATTAACACTGAGTGTGGCAGCAACAACAGCAACAGTAACACTGAGTGAGGCAGCAACAACAGCAACATTAACACTGAGTGAGGCACCAACAACAGCAACATTAACACTGAGTGAGGCACCAACAACAGCAACATTAACACTGAGTGAGGCAGCAACATCAACACTGAGTGAGGCAACAACAACAGCAACATTAACACTGAGTGAGGCAGCAACATTAACACTGAGTGAGGCAGCAACATTAACACGGAGTGAGGCAGCAACAATAGCAACAGTAACACTGAGTGAGGCAGCAACAACAGCAACAGTAACACTGAGTGTGGCAGCAACATTAACACTGTGTGAGGCACCAACAACAGCAACATTAACACTGAGTGAGGCAACAACAACAGCAAGATTAACACTGAGTGAGGCACCAACAACAGCAACATTAACACTGAGTGAGGCAGCAACAACAGCAACATTAACACCGGTTGAGGCAGCAACATTAACACTGAGTGTGGCAGCAACAACAGCAACAGTAACACCAAGTGTGGGAGCAACAACAGCAACAGTAAAACCGAGTGTTGCAGCAACAACAGCAACATTAACACTGAGTGAGGCAGGAACAACAGCAACAGTAACACTGAGTGTGGCAGCAACAACAGCAACAGTAACACTGAGTGAGGCAGCAACATTAACACTGAGTGAGGCAGCAACAGCAGCAACATTAACACTGAGTGAGGCAGCAACAACAGCAACAGTAACACTGAGTGAGGCAGCAACAACAGCAACAGTAACACTGAGTGAGGCAGCAACAACAGCAGCATTAACACCGAGTGTGGCAGCAACAACAGCAACAGTAACACTGAGTGTGGCAGCAACAACAGCAACAGTAACACTGAGTGTGGCAGCAACAACAGCAACATTAACACTGAGTGAGGCAGCAATAACAGCAACAGTAACACTGAGTGTGGCAGCAACAACAGCAACAGTAACACTGAGTGTGGCAGCGACATCAGCAACATTAACACTGAGTGAGGCAGCAACAACAGCAACAGTAACACTGAGTGATGCAGCAACAACAGCAACATTAACACCGAGTGTGGCAGCAACAACAGCAACAGTAACACTGAGTGAGGCAGCAACAACAGCAACATTAACACTGAGTGAGGCAGCAACAACAGAAACATTAACACTGAGTGAGGCAACAACAACAGCAACAGTAACACTGAGTGAGGCAACAACATTAACACTGAGTGTGGCAGCAACAACAGCAACATTAACACTGAGTGAGTCAGCAACAACAGCAACATTAACACTGAGTGAGGAAGCAACAACAGCAACATTAACACTGAGTGTGGCAACAACAACAGCAACAGTAACACTGAGTGAGGCAGCAACAACAGCAACATTAACACTGAGTGAGGCAGCAACAACAGCAACATTAACACTGAGTGTGGCAGCAACAACAGCAACATTAACACTGAGCGTGGCAGCACCAACAGCAACATTAACACTGAATGTGGCAGCAACAACAGCAACATTAACACTGAGTGAGGCAGCAACAACAGCAACATTAACACTGAGTGAGGCAGCAACAACAGCAACATTAACACTGAGTGAGACAGCAACAACAGCAACATTAACACTGAGTGTGGCAGCAACAACAGCAACATTAACACTGAGTGTGGCAGCAACAACAGCAACATTAACACTGAGTGAGGCAACAACAACAGCAACATTAACACTGAGTGTGGCAACAACGTTAACACTGAGTGTGGCAGCAACAACAGCAACATTAACACTGAGTCTGGCAACAACAACAGCAACATTAACACTGAGTGTGGCAGCAAACACAGCAACATTAACACTGAGTGAGACAACAACAATAGCAACATTAACACTGCGTGTGGCAGCAACATTTACACTGAGTGTGGCAGCAACAACAGCAACATTAACACTGAGTGTGGCAGCAACATTAACACAGTGTGGCAGCAACAACAGCAACATTATCTCTGAGTGTGGCAGCAACATTAACACTGAGTGTGGCAGCAACATTAACACAGTGTGGCAACAACAACAGCAACATTAACACTGAGTGTGGCAGCAACATTAACACTGAGTGAGGCAGCAACAACAGCAACATTAACATTGAGTGAGGCAGCAACATTAACACTGAGTGAGGCAGCAACAACAGCAACATTAACACTGAGTGTGGCAGCAACAACAGCAACATTAACACTGAGTGTGGCAGCAACAACAACAACATTAACTCTGAGTGAGGCAGCAACAACAGCAACATTAACACTGAGTGAGGCAGCAACAACAGCAGCATTAACACTGAGTGTGGCAGCACCAACAGCAACATTAACACTGTGTGAGGCAGCAACAACAGCAACATTAACACCGAGTGTGGCAGCAACAACAGCAGCATTAACACTGAGTTTGGCAGCAACAACAGCAACATTAACACTGAGTGAGGCATCAACAGCAGCAGCATTAACACTGAGTGTGGCAGCACCAACAGCAACATTAACACTGAGTGTGGCAGCAACAACAGCAGGATTAACACTGAGTGTGGCAGCAACAACAGCAGGATTAACACTGAGTGTGTCAGCAACAACAGCAACATTAACACTGAGTGTGGCAGCACAAACAGCAACATTGACACTGAGTGTGGCAGCAACAACAGCAGGATTAACACTGAGTGTGGCAGCAACAACAGCAACAGTAACACTGAGTGAGGCAGCAACAACAGCAACATAAACACTGAGTGAGGCACCAACAACAGCAACATTAACACTGAGTGAGGCACCAACAACAGCAACATTAACACTGAGTGAGGCAGCAACATCAACACTGAGTGAGGCAGCAACAACAGCAACATTAACACTGAGTGAGGCAGCAACATTAACACTGAGTGAGGCAGCAACAACAGCAACAGTAACACTGAGTGTGGCAGCAACATTAACACTGTGTGAGGCACCAACAACAGCAAGATTAACACTGAGTGAGGCACCAACAACAGCAACATTAACACTGAGTGAGGCAGCAACAACAGCAACATTAACACCGGTTGAGACAGCAACATTAACACTGAGTGTGGCAGCAACAACAGCAACAGTAACACCAAGTGTGGGAGCAACAACAGCAACAGTAACACCGAGTGTTGCAGCAACAACAGCAACATTAACACTGAGTGAGGCAGCAACCACAGCAACAGTAACACTGAGTGTGGCAGCAACAACTGCAACAGTAACACTGAGTGAGGCAGCAACAACAGCAACAGTAACACTGAGTGAGGCAACAACAACAGCAACAGTAACACTGAGTGAGGCAACAACATTAACACTGAGTGTGACCGCAACAACAGCAACATTAACACTGAGTGAGGCAGCAACAACAGCAACATTAACACTGAGTGTGGCAACAACAACAGCAACAGTAACACTGAGTGAGGCAGCAACAACAGCAACATTAATACTGAGTGTGGCAGCAACAACAGCAACATTAACACTGAGTGTGGCAGCAACAACAGCAACATTAACACTGAGCGTGGCAGCAACAACAGCAACATTAACACTGAGTGAGGCTGCAACAACAGCAACATTAACACTGAGTGAGGCAGCAACAACAGCAACATTAACACTGAGTGTGGCAGCAACAACAGCAACATTAACACTGAGTGTGGCAGCAACAACAGCAACATTAACACTGAGTGTGGCAGCAACATTAACACTGAGTGTGGCAGCAACAACAGCAACATTAACACTGAGTCTGTCAACAACAACAGCAACATTAACACTGAGTGTGGCAGCAGCAACATTAACACTGAGTGAGACAACAACAACAGCAACATTAACACTGAGTGAGACAACAACAACAGCAACATTAACACTGAGTGTGGCAGCACCATTAACACTGAGTGTGGCAGCAACAACAGCAACATTAACACAGTGTGGCAGCAACAATAGCAACATTATCTCTGAGTGAGGCAGCAACATTAACACTGAGTGAGGCAGCAACATTAACACTGAGTGAGGCAGCGACAACAGCAACATTAACACTGAGTGTGGCAGCAACAACAGCAACATTAACACTGAGTGAGACAACAACAACAGCAACATTAACACTGAGTGTGGCAGCAACATTAACACAGTGTGGCAGCAACAACAGCAACATTATCTCTGAGTGAGGCAGCAACATTAACACTGAGTGAGGCAGCAACATTAACACTTAGTGAGGCAGCAACATTAACACTGAGTGAGGCAGCAACATTAACATTGAGTGAGGCAGCAACATTAACACCGAGTGAGGCAGTAACATTAACACTGAGTGTGGCACCAACAACAGCAACAGTAACACCAAGTGTGGCAGCAACAACAGCAACAGTAACACTGAGTGAGGCAGCAACAACAGCAACAGTAACACTGAGTGTGGCAGCAACAACAGCAACATTAACACTGAGTGAGGCACCAACAACAGCAACATTAACACTGAGTGAGGCAACAACAACAGCAAGATTAACACTGAGTGAGGCACCAACAACATCAACATTAACACTGAGTGAGGCAGCAACAACAGCAACATTAACACCAAGTGAGGCAGCAACAACAGCAACATTAACACTGAGTGAGTCAGCAACAACAGCAACATTAACACTGAGTGTGGCAGCAACAACAGCAACATTAACACTGAGTCTGGCAACAACAACAGCAACATTAACACTGAGTGTGGCAGCAGCAACATTAACACTGAGTGAGACAACAACAACAGCAACATTAACACTGAGTGAGACAACAACAACAGCAACATTAACACTGAGTGTGGCAGCACCATTAACACTGAGTGTGGCAGCAACAACAGCAACATTAACACAGTGTGGCAGCAACAACAGCAACATTATCTCTTAGTGAGGCAGCAACATTAACACTGAGTGAGGCAGCAACATTAACACTGAGTGAGGCAGCATCAACAGCAACATTAACACTGAGTGTGGCAGCAACAACAGCAACATTAACACTGAGTGAGACAACAACAACAGCAACATTAACACTGAGTGAGACAACAACAACAGCAACATTAACACTGACTGTGGCAGCAACATTAACACAGTGTGGCAGCAACAACAGCAACATTATCTCTGAGTGAGGCAGCAACATTAACACTGAGTGAGGCAGCAACATTAACACTTAGTGAGGCAGCAACATTAACACTGAGTGAGGCAGCAACAACAGCAACATTAACACTGAGTGAGGCAGCAACATTAACACTGAGTGAGGCAGCAACAACAGCAACATTAACACTGAGTGTGGCAGCAATATTAACACTGAGTGAGGCAGCAACAACAGCAACATTAACACTGAGTGTGGCAGCAACAACAGCAACATTAACACTGAGTGTGGCAAAAACTACAGCAACATTAACACTGAGTGAGGCAGCAACAACAGAAACATTAACACTGTGTGAGGCAACAACAACAGCAACAGTAACACTGAGTGAGGCAACAACATTAACACTGAGTGAGGCAGCAACAACAGAAACATTAACACTGAGTGAGGCAGCAACAACAGCAACATTAACACTGAGTGAGGCAGCAACAACAGCAGCATTAACACTGAGTGTGGCAGCACCAACAGCAACATTAACACTGAGTGAGGCAGCAACAACAGCAACATTAACACCGAGTGTGGCAGCAACAACAGCAGCATTAACACTGAGTTTGGCAGCAACAACAGCAACATTAACACTGAGTGAGGCAGCAACAGCAGCAGCATTAACACTGAGTGTGGCAGCACCAACAGCAACATTAACACTGAGTGTGGCAGCAACAACAGCAGGATTAACACTGAGTGTGGCAGCAACAACAGCAGGATTAACACTGAGTGTGGCAGCAACAACAGCAACATTAACACTGAGTGTGGCAGCACCAACAGCAACATTGACACTGAGTGTGGCAGCAACAACAGCAACATTAACACCGAGTGTGGCAGCAACAACAGCAACAGTAACACTGAGTGAGGCAGCAACAACAGCAACATTAACACTGAGTGAGGCAGCAACAACAGAAACATTAACACTGAGTGAGGCAACAACAACAGCAACAGTAACACTGAGTGAGGCAACAACATTAACACTGAGTGTGGCAGCAACAACAGCAACATTAACACTGAGTGAGTCAGCAACAACAGCAACATTAACACTGAGTGAGGAAGCAACAACAGCAACATTAACACTGAGTGTGGCAACAACAACAGCAACAGTAACACTGAGTGAGGCAGCAACAACAGCAACATTAACACTGAGTGAGGCAGCAACAACAGCAACATTAACACTGAGTGTGGCAGCAACAACAGCAACATTAACACTGAGCGTGGCAGCACCAACAGCAACATTAACACTGAATGTGGCAGCAACAACAGCAACATTAACACTGAGTGAGGCAGCAACAACAGCAACATTAACACTGAGTGAGGCAGCAACAACAGCAACATTAACACTGAGTGAGACAGCAACAACAGCAACATTAACACTGAGTGTGGCAGCAACAACAGCAACATTAACACTGAGTGTGGCAGCAACAACAGCAACATTAACACTGAGTGAGGCAACAACAACAGCAACATTAACACTGAGTGTGGCAACAACGTTAACACTGAGTGTGGCAGCAACAACAGCAACATTAACACTGAGTCTGGCAACAACAACAGCAACATTAACACTGAGTGTGGCAGCAAACACAGCAACATTAACACTGAGTGAGACAACAACAATAGCAACATTAACACTGCGTGTGGCAGCAACATTTACACTGAGTGTGGCAGCAACAACAGCAACATTAACACTGAGTGTGGCAGCAACATTAACACAGTGTGGCAGCAACAACAGCAACATTATCTCTGAGTGTGGCAGCAACATTAACACTGAGTGTGGCAGCAACATTAACACAGTGTGGCAACAACAACAGCAACATTAACACTGAGTGTGGCAGCAACATTAACACTGAGTGAGGCAGCAACAACAGCAACATTAACATTGAGTGAGGCAGCAACATTAACACTGAGTGAGGCAGCAACAACAGCAACATTAACACTGAGTGTGGCAGCAACAACAGCAACATTAACACTGAGTGTGGCAGCAACAACAACAACATTAACTCTGAGTGAGGCAGCAACAACAGCAACATTAACACTGAGTGAGGCAGCAACAACAGCAGCATTAACACTGAGTGTGGCAGCACCAACAGCAACATTAACACTGTGTGAGGCAGCAACAACAGCAACATTAACACCGAGTGTGGCAGCAACAACAGCAGCATTAACACTGAGTTTGGCAGCAACAACAGCAACATTAACACTGAGTGAGGCATCAACAGCAGCAGCATTAACACTGAGTGTGGCAGCACCAACAGCAACATTAACACTGAGTGTGGCAGCAACAACAGCAGGATTAACACTGAGTGTGGCAGCAACAACAGCAGGATTAACACTGAGTGTGTCAGCAACAACAGCAACATTAACACTGAGTGTGGCAGCACAAACAGCAACATTGACACTGAGTGTGGCAGCAACAACAGCAGGATTAACACTGAGTGTGGCAGCAACAACAGCAACAGTAACACTGAGTGAGGCAGCAACAACAGCAACATAAACACTGAGTGAGGCACCAACAACAGCAACATTAACACTGAGTGAGGCACCAACAACAGCAACATTAACACTGAGTGAGGCAGCAACATCAACACTGAGTGAGGCAGCAACAACAGCAACATTAACACTGAGTGAGGCAGCAACATTAACACTGAGTGAGGCAGCAACAACAGCAACAGTAACACTGAGTGTGGCAGCAACATTAACACTGTGTGAGGCACCAACAACAGCAAGATTAACACTGAGTGAGGCACCAACAACAGCAACATTAACACTGAGTGAGGCAGCAACAACAGCAACATTAACACCGGTTGAGACAGCAACATTAACACTGAGTGTGGCAGCAACAACAGCAACAGTAACACCAAGTGTGGGAGCAACAACAGCAACAGTAACACCGAGTGTTGCAGCAACAACAGCAACATTAACACTGAGTGAGGCAGCAACCACAGCAACAGTAACACTGAGTGTGGCAGCAACAACTGCAACAGTAACACTGAGTGAGGCAGCAACAACAGCAACAGTAACACTGAGTGAGGCAACAACAACAGCAACAGTAACACTGAGTGAGGCAACAACATTAACACTGAGTGTGACCGCAACAACAGCAACATTAACACTGAGTGAGGCAGCAACAACAGCAACATTAACACTGAGTGTGGCAACAACAACAGCAACAGTAACACTGAGTGAGGCAGCAACAACAGCAACATTAATACTGAGTGTGGCAGCAACAACAGCAACATTAACACTGAGTGTGGCAGCAACAACAGCAACATTAACACTGAGCGTGGCAGCAACAACAGCAACATTAACACTGAGTGAGGCTGCAACAACAGCAACATTAACACTGAGTGAGGCAGCAACAACAGCAACATTAACACTGAGTGTGGCAGCAACAACAGCAACATTAACACTGAGTGTGGCAGCAACAACAGCAACATTAACACTGAGTGTGGCAGCAACATTAACACTGAGTGTGGCAGCAACAACAGCAACATTAACACTGAGTCTGTCAACAACAACAGCAACATTAACACTGAGTGTGGCAGCAGCAACATTAACACTGAGTGAGACAACAACAACAGCAACATTAACACTGAGTGAGACAACAACAACAGCAACATTAACACTGAGTGTGGCAGCACCATTAACACTGAGTGTGGCAGCAACAACAGCAACATTAACACAGTGTGGCAGCAACAATAGCAACATTATCTCTGAGTGAGGCAGCAACATTAACACTGAGTGAGGCAGCAACATTAACACTGAGTGAGGCAGCGACAACAGCAACATTAACACTGAGTGTGGCAGCAACAACAGCAACATTAACACTGAGTGAGACAACAACAACAGCAACATTAACACTGAGTGTGGCAGCAACATTAACACAGTGTGGCAGCAACAACAGCAACATTATCTCTGAGTGAGGCAGCAACATTAACACTGAGTGAGGCAGCAACATTAACACTTAGTGAGGCAGCAACATTAACACTGAGTGAGGCAGCAACATTAACATTGAGTGAGGCAGCAACATTAACACCGAGTGAGGCAGTAACATTAACACTGAGTGTGGCACCAACAACAGCAACAGTAACACCAAGTGTGGCAGCAACAACAGCAACAGTAACACTGAGTGAGGCAGCAACAACAGCAACAGTAACACTGAGTGTGGCAGCAACAACAGCAACATTAACACTGAGTGAGGCACCAACAACAGCAACATTAACACTGAGTGAGGCAACAACAACAGCAAGATTAACACTGAGTGAGGCACCAACAACATCAACATTAACACTGAGTGAGGCAGCAACAACAGCAACATTAACACCAAGTGAGGCAGCAACAACAGCAACATTAACACTGAGTGAGTCAGCAACAACAGCAACATTAACACTGAGTGTGGCAGCAACAACAGCAACATTAACACTGAGTCTGGCAACAACAACAGCAACATTAACACTGAGTGTGGCAGCAGCAACATTAACACTGAGTGAGACAACAACAACAGCAACATTAACACTGAGTGAGACAACAACAACAGCAACATTAACACTGAGTGTGGCAGCACCATTAACACTGAGTGTGGCAGCAACAACAGCAACATTAACACAGTGTGGCAGCAACAACAGCAACATTATCTCTTAGTGAGGCAGCAACATTAACACTGAGTGAGGCAGCAACATTAACACTGAGTGAGGCAGCATCAACAGCAACATTAACACTGAGTGTGGCAGCAACAACAGCAACATTAACACTGAGTGAGACAACAACAACAGCAACATTAACACTGAGTGAGACAACAACAACAGCAACATTAACACTGACTGTGGCAGCAACATTAACACAGTGTGGCAGCAACAACAGCAACATTATCTCTGAGTGAGGCAGCAACATTAACACTGAGTGAGGCAGCAACATTAACACTTAGTGAGGCAGCAACATTAACACTGAGTGAGGCAGCAACAACAGCAACATTAACACTGAGTGAGGCAGCAACATTAACACTGAGTGAGGCAGCAACAACAGCAACATTAACACTGAGTGTGGCAGCAATATTAACACTGAGTGAGGCAGCAACAACAGCAACATTAACACTGAGTGTGGCAGCAACAACAGCAACATTAACACTGAGTGTGGCAAAAACTACAGCAACATTAACACTGAGTGAGGCAGCAACAACAGAAACATTAACACTGTGTGAGGCAACAACAACAGCAACAGTAACACTGAGTGAGGCAACAACATTAACACTGAGTGAGGCAGCAACAACAGAAACATTAACACTGAGTGAGGCAGCAACAACAGCAACATTAACACTGAGTGAGGCAGCAACAACAGCAGCATTAACACTGAGTGTGGCAGCACCAACAGCAACATTAACACTGAGTGAGGCAGCAACAACAGCAACATTAACACCGAGTGTGGCAGCAACAACAGCAGCATTAACACTGAGTTTGGCAGCAACAACAGCAACATTAACACTGAGTGAGGCAGCAACAGCAGCAGCATTAACACTGAGTGTGGCAGCACCAACAGCAACATTAACACTGAGTGTGGCAGCAACAACAGCAGGATTAACACTGAGTGTGGCAGCAACAACAGCAGGATTAACACTGAGTGTGGCAGCAACAACAGCAACATTAACACTGAGTGTGGCAGCACCAACAGCAACATTGACACTGAGTGTGGCAGCAACAACAGCAGGATTAACACTGAGTGTGGCAGCAACAACAGCAACAGTAACACTGAGTGAGGCAGCAACAACAGCAACATTAACACTGAGTGAGGCACCAACAACAGCAACATTAACACTGAGTGAGGCACCAACAACAGCAACATTAACACTGAGTGAGGCAGCAACATCAACACTGAGTGAGGCAACAACAACAGCAACATTAACACTGAGTGAGGCAGCAACATTAACACTGAGTGAGGCAGCAACATTAACACGGAGTGAGGCAGCAACAATAGCAACAGTAACACTGAGTGAGGCAGCAACAACAGCAACAGTAACACTGAGTGTGGCAGCAACATTAACACTGTGTGAGGCACCAACAACAGCAACATTAACACTGAGTGAGGCAACAACAACAGCAAGATTAACACTGAGTGAGGCACCAACAACAGCAACATTAACACTGAGTGAGGCAGCAACAACAGCAACATTAACACCGGTTGAGGCAGCAACATTAACACTGAGTGTGGCAGCAACAACAGCAACAGTAACACCAAGTGTGGGAGCAACAACAGCAACAGTAAAACCGAGTGTTGCAGCAACAACAGCAACATTAACACTGAGTGAGGCAGGAACAACAGCAACAGTAACACTGAGTGTGGCAGCAACAACAGCAACAGTAACACTGAGTGAGGCAGCAACATTAACACTGAGTGAGGCAGCAACAACAGCAACATTAACACTGAGTGAGGCAGCAACAACAGCAACAGTAACACTGAGTGAGGCAGCAACAACAGCAACAGTAACACTGAGTGAGGCAGCAACAACAGCAGCATTAACACCGAGTGTGGCAGCAACAACAGCAACAGTAACACTGAGTGTGGCAGCAACAACAGCAACAGTAACACTGAGTGTGGCAGCAACAACAGCAACATTAACACTGAGTGAGGCAGCAATAACAGCAACAGTAACACTGAGTGTGGCAGCAACAACAGCAACAGTAACACTGAGTGTGGCAGCGACATCAGCAACATTAACACTGAGTGAGGCAGCAACAACAGCAACAGTAACACTGAGTGATGCAGCAACAACAGCAACATTAACACCGAGTGTGGCAGCAACAACAGCAACAGTAACACTGAGTGAGGCAGCAACAACAGCAACATTAACACTGAGTGAGGCAGCAACAACAGAAACATTAACACTGAGTGAGGCAACAACAACAGCAACAGTAACACTGAGTGAGGCAACAACATTAACACTGAGTGTGGCAGCAACAACAGCAACATTAACACTGAGTGAGTCAGCAACAACAGCAACATTAACACTGAGTGAGGAAGCAACAACAGCAACATTAACACTGAGTGTGGCAACAACAACAGCAACAGTAACACTGAGTGAGGCAGCAACAACAGCAACATTAACACTGAGTGAGGCAGCAACAACAGCAACATTAACACTGAGTGTGGCAGCAACAACAGCAACATTAACACTGAGCGTGGCAGCACCAACAGCAACATTAACACTGAGTGTGGCAGCAACAACAGCAACATTAACACTGAGTGAGGCAGCAACAACAGCAACATTAACACTGAGTGAGGCAGCAACAACAGCAACATTAACACTGAGTGAGACAGCAACAACAGCAACATTAACACTGAGTGTGGCAGCAACAACAGCAACATTAACACTGAGTGTGGCAGCAACAACAGCAACATTAACACTGAGTGAGGCAACAACAACAGCAACATTAACACTGAGTGTGGCAACAACGTTAACACTGAGTGTGGCAGCAACAACAGCAACATTAACACTGAGTCTGGCAACAACAACAGCAACATTAACACTGAGTGTGGCAGCAAACACAGCAACATTAACACTGAGTGAGACAACAACAATAGCAACATTAACACTGCGTGTGGCAGCAACATTTACACTGAGTGTGGCAGCAACAACAGCAACATTAACACTGAGTGTGGCAGCAACATTAACACAGTGTGGCAGCAACAACAGCAACATTATCTCTGAGTGTGGCAGCAACATTAACACTGAGTGTGGCAGCAACATTAACACAGTGTGGCAACAACAACAGCAACATTAACACTGAGTGTGGCAGCAACATTAACACTGAGTGAGGCAGCAACAACAGCAACATTAACATTGAGTGAGGCAGCAACATTAACACTGAGTGAGGCAGCAACAACAGCAACATTAACACTGAGTGTGGCAGCAACAACAGCAACATTAACACTGAGTGTGGCAGCAACAACAACAACATTAACACTGAGTGAGGCAGCAACAACAGCAACATTAACACTGAGTGAGGCAGCAACAACAGCAGCATTAACACTGAGTGTGGCAGCACCAACAGCAACATTAACACTGTGTGAGGCAGCAACAACAGCAACATTAACACCGAGTGTGGCAGCAACAACAGCAGCATTAACACTGAGTTTGGCAGCAACAACAGCAACATTAACACTGAGTGAGGCATCAACAGCAGCAGCATTAACACTGAGTGTGGCAGCACCAACAGCAACATTAACACTGAGTGTGGCAGCAACAACAGCAGGATTAACACTGAGTGTGGCAGCAACAACAGCAGGATTAACACTGAGTGTGTCAGCAACAACAGCAACATTAACACTGAGTGTGGCAGCACAAACAGCAACATTGACACTGAGTGTGGCAGCAACAACAGCAGGATTAACACTGAGTGTGGCAGCAACAACAGCAACAGTAACACTGAGTGAGGCAGCAACAACAGCAACATAAACACTGAGTGAGGCACCAACAACAGCAACATTAACACTGAGTGAGGCACCAACAACAGCAACATTAACACTGAGTGAGGCAGCAACATCAACACTGAGTGAGGCAGCAACAACAGCAACATTAACACTGAGTGAGGCAGCAACATTAACACTGAGTGAGGCAGCAACAACAGCAACAGTAACACTGAGTGTGGCAGCAACATTAACACTGTGTGAGGCACCAACAACAGCAAGATTAACACTGAGTGAGGCACCAACAACAGCAACATTAACACTGAGTGAGGCAGCAACAACAGCAACATTAACACCGGTTGAGACAGCAACATTAACACTGAGTGTGGCAGCAACAACAGCAACAGTAACACCAAGTGTGGGAGCAACAACAGCAACAGTAACACCGAGTGTTGCAGCAACAACAGCAACATTAACACTGAGTGAGGCAGCAACCACAGCAACAGTAACACTGAGTGTGGCAGCAACAACTGCAACAGTAACACTGAGTGAGGCAGCAACAACAGCAACAGTAACACTGAGTGAGGCAACAACAACAGCAACAGTAACACTGAGTGAGGCAACAACATTAACACTGAGTGTGACCGCAACAACAGCAACATTAACACTGAGTGAGGCAGCAACAACAGCAACATTAACACTGAGTGTGGCAACAACAACAGCAACAGTAACACTGAGTGAGGCAGCAACAACAGCAACATTAATACTGAGTGTGGCAGCAACAACAGCAACATTAACACTGAGTGTGGCAGCAACAACAGCAACATTAACACTGAGCGTGGCAGCAACAACAGCAACATTAACACTGAGTGAGGCTGCAACAACAGCAACATTAACACTGAGTGAGGCAGCAACAACAGCAACATTAACACTGAGTGTGGCAGCAACAACAGCAACATTAACACTGAGTGTGGCAGCAACAACAGCAACATTAACACTGAGTGTGGCAGCAACATTAACACTGAGTGTGGCAGCAACAACAGCAACATTAACACTGAGTCTGTCAACAACAACAGCAACATTAACACTGAGTGTGGCAGCAGCAACATTAACACTGAGTGAGACAACAACAACAGCAACATTAACACTGAGTGAGACAACAACAACAGCAACATTAACACTGAGTGTGGCAGCACCATTAACACTGAGTGTGGCAGCAACAACAGCAACATTAACACAGTGTGGCAGCAACAATAGCAACATTATCTCTGAGTGAGGCAGCAACATTAACACTGAGTGAGGCAGCAACATTAACACTGAGTGAGGCAGCGACAACAGCAACATTAACACTGAGTGTGGCAGCAACAACAGCAACATTAACACTGAGTGAGACAACAACAACAGCAACATTAACACTGAGTGTGGCAGCAACATTAACACAGTGTGGCAGCAACAACAGCAACATTATCTCTGAGTGAGGCAGCAACATTAACACTGAGTGAGGCAGCAACATTAACACTTAGTGAGGCAGCAACATTAACACTGAGTGAGGCAGCAACATTAACATTGAGTGAGGCAGCAACATTAACACCGAGTGAGGCAGTAACATTAACACTGAGTGTGGCACCAACAACAGCAACAGTAACACCAAGTGTGGCAGCAACAACAGCAACAGTAACACTGAGTGAGGCAGCAACAACAGCAACAGTAACACTGAGTGTGGCAGCAACAACAGCAACATTAACACTGAGTGAGGCACCAACAACAGCAACATTAACACTGAGTGAGGCAACAACAACAGCAAGATTAACACTGAGTGAGGCACCAACAACATCAACATTAACACTGAGTGAGGCAGCAACAACAGCAACATTAACACCAAGTGAGGCAGCAACAACAGCAACATTAACACTGAGTGAGTCAGCAACAACAGCAACATTAACACTGAGTGTGGCAGCAACAACAGCAACATTAACACTGAGTCTGGCAACAACAACAGCAACATTAACACTGAGTGTGGCAGCAGCAACATTAACACTGAGTGAGACAACAACAACAGCAACATTAACACTGAGTGAGACAACAACAACAGCAACATTAACACTGAGTGTGGCAGCACCATTAACACTGAGTGTGGCAGCAACAACAGCAACATTAACACAGTGTGGCAGCAACAACAGCAACATTATCTCTTAGTGAGGCAGCAACATTAACACTGAGTGAGGCAGCAACATTAACACTGAGTGAGGCAGCATCAACAGCAACATTAACACTGAGTGTGGCAGCAACAACAGCAACATTAACACTGAGTGAGACAACAACAACAGCAACATTAACACTGAGTGAGACAACAACAACAGCAACATTAACACTGACTGTGGCAGCAACATTAACACAGTGTGGCAGCAACAACAGCAACATTATCTCTGAGTGAGGCAGCAACATTAACACTGAGTGAGGCAGCAACATTAACACTTAGTGAGGCAGCAACATTAACACTGAGTGAGGCAGCAACAACAGCAACATTAACACTGAGTGAGGCAGCAACATTAACACTGAGTGAGGCAGCAACATTAACACTGAGTGAGGCAGCAACAACAGCAATATTAACACTGAGTGAGGCAGCAACAACAGCAACATTAACACTGAGTGTGGCAGCAACAACAGCAACATTAACACTGAGTGTGGCAAAAACTACAGCAACATTAACACTGAGTGAGGCAGCAACAACAGAAACATTAACACTGTGTGAGGCAACAACAACAGCAACAGTAACACTGAGTGAGGCAACAACATTAACACTGAGTGAGGCAACAACATTAACACTGAGTGTGGCCGCAACAACAGCAACATAAACACTGAGTGAGGCAGCAACAACAGCAACAGTAACACTGAGTGTGGCAGCAACATTAACACTGTGTGAGGCACCAAAAACAGCAACATTAACACTGAGTGAGGCAACAACAACAGCAAGATTAACACTGAGTGAGGCACCAACAACAGCAACATTAACACTGAGTGAGGCAGCAACAACAGCAACATTAACACCGGTTGAGGCAGCAACATTAACACTGAGTGTGGCAGCAACAACAGCAACAATAACACCAAGAGTGGCAGCAACAACAGCAACATTAACACTGAGTGAGTCAGCAACAACAGCAACATTAACACTGAGTGTGGCAGCAACAACAGCAACATTAACACTGAGTCTGGCAACAACAACAGCAACATTAACACTGAGTGTGGCAGCAGCAACATTAACACTGAGTGAGACAACAACAACAGCAACATTAACAATGAGTGAGACAACAACAACAGCAACATTAACACTGAGTGTGGCAGCACCATTAACACTGAGTGTGGCAGCAACAACAGCAACATTAACACAGTGTGGCAGCAACAACAGCCACATTATCTCTTAGTGAGGCAGCAACATTAACACTGAGTGAGGCAGCAACATTAACACTGAGTGAGGCAGCATCAACAGCAACATTAACACTGAGTGTGGCAGCAACAACAGCAACATTAACACTGAGTGAGACAACAACAACAGCAACATTAACACTGAGTGAGACAACAACAACAGCAACATTAACACTGAGTGTGGCAGCAACATTAACACAGTGTGGCAGCAACAACAGCAACATTATCTCTGAGTGAGGCAGCAACATTAACACTGAGTGAGGCAGCAACATTAACACTTAGTGAGGCAGCAACATTAACACTGAGTGAGGCAGCAACAACAGCAACATTAACACTGAGTGAGGCAGCAACAACAGCAACATTAACACTGAGTGTGGCAGCAACAACAGCAACATTAACACTGAGTGTGGCAGCAATATTAACACTGAGTGAGGCAGCAACAACAGCAACATTAACACTGAGTGTGGCAGCAACAACAGCAACATTAACACTGAGTGTGGCAAAAACTACAGCAACATTAACACTGAGTGAGGCAGCAACAACAGAAACATTAACACTGTGTGAGGCAACAACAACAGCAACAGTAACACTGAGTGAGGCAACAACATTAACACTGAGTGAGGCAACAACATTAACACTGAGTGTGGCCGCAACAACAGCAACATAAACACTGAGTGAGGCAGCAACAACAGCAACAGTAACACTGAGTGTGGCAGCAACATTAACACTGTGTGAGGCACCAAAAACAGCAACATTAACACTGAGTGAGGCAACAACAACAGCAAGATTAACACTGAGTGAGGCACCAACAACAGCAACATTAACACTGAGTGAGGCAGCAACAACAGCAACATTAACACCGGTTGAGGCAGCAACATTAACACTGAGTGTGGCAGCAACAACAGCAACAGTAACACCAAGTGTGGCAGCAACAACAGCAACAGTAACACCGAGTGTTGCAGCAACAACAGCAACATTAACACTGAGTGAGGCAGCAACAACAGCAACAGTAACACTGAGTGAGGCAGCAACAACAGCAACAGTAACACTGAGTGTGGCAGCAACAACAGCAACATTAACACTGAGTGTGGCAGCAACATTAACACTGAGTGAGGCAGCAACAACAGCAACATTAACACTGAGTGTGGCAGCAACAACAGCAACATTAACACTGAGTGTGGCAACAACAGCAACATTAACACTGAGTGAGGCAGCAACAACAGAAACATTAACACTGAGTGAGGCAACAACAACAGCAACAGTAACACTGAGTGAGGCAACAACATTAACACTGAGTGTGGCCGCAACAACAGCAACATTAACACTGAGTGAGGCAGCAACAACAGCAACAATAACACTGAGTGTGGCAACAACAACAGCAACAGTAACACTGAGTGAGGCAGCAACAACAGCAACATAAATACTGAGTGTGGCAGCAACAACAGCAACATTAACACTGAGTGTGGCAGCAACAACAGCAACATTAACACTGAGCGTGGCAGCAACAACAGCAACATTAACACTGAGTGAGGCAGCAACAACAGCAACATTAACACTGAGTAAGGCAGCAACAACAGCAACATTAACACTGAGTGTGGCAGCAACAACAGCAACATTAACACTGAGTGTGGCAGCAACATTAACACTGAGTGTGGCAGCAACATTAACACTGAGTGTGGCAGCAACAACAGCAACATTAACACTGAGTCTGGACAACAACAACAGCAACATTAACACTGAGTGTGGCAGCAGCAACATTAACACTGAGTGAGACAACAACAACAGCAACATTAACACTGAGTGAGACAACAACAACAGCAACATTAACACTGAGTGTGGCAGCACCATTAACACTGAGTGTGGCAGCAACAACAGCAACATTAACACAGTGTGGCAGCAACAACAGCAACATTATGTCTGAGTGAGGCAGCAACATTAACACTGAGTGAGGCAGCAACATTAACACTGAGTGAGGCAGCAACATTAACACTGAGTGAGGCAGCAACGACAGCAACATTAACACTGAGTGTGGCAGCAACAACAGCAACATTAACACTGAGTGTGGCAGCAACAACAGCAACATTAACACTGAGTGAGGCAGCAACAACAGCAACATTAACACTGAGTAAGGCAGCAACAACAGCAACATTAACACTGAGTGTGGCAGCAACAACAGCAACATTAACACTGAGTGTGGCAGCAACATTAACACTGAGTGTGGCAGCAACAACAGCAACATTAACACTGAGTCTGGCAACAACAACAGCAACATTAACACTGAGTGTGGCAGCAGCAACATTAACACTGAGTGAGACAACAACAACAGCAACATTAACACTGAGTGAGACAACAACAACAGCAACATTAACACTGAGTGTGGCAGCACCATTAACACTGAGTGTGGCAGCAACAACAGCAACATTAACACAGTGTGGCAGCAACAACAGCAACATTATGTCTGAGTGAGGCAGCAACATTAACACTGAGTGAGGCAGCAACATTAACACTGAGTGAGGCAGCAACATTAACACTGAGTGAGGCAGCAACAACAGCAACATTAACACTGAGTGTGGCAGCAACAACAGCAACATTAACACTGAGTGTGGCAGCAACAACAGCAACATTAACACTGAGTGTGGCAGCAACATTAACACTGAGTGTGGCAGCAACAACAGCAACATTAACACTGAGTCTGGCAACAACAACAGCAACATTAACACTGAGTGTGGCAGCAGCAACATTAACACTGAGTGAGACAACAACAACAGCAACATTAACACTGAGTGAGACAACAACAACAGCAACATTAACACTGAGTGTGGCAGCACCATTAACACTGAGTGTGGCAGCAACAACAGCAACATTAACACAGTGTGGCAGCAACAACAGCAACATTATCTCTGAGTGAGGCAGCAACATTAACACTGAGTGAGGCAGCAACATTAACACTGAGTGAGGCAGCAACAACAGCAACATTAACACTGAGTGTGGCAGCAACAACAGCAACATTAACACTGAGTGAGACAACAACAACAGCAACATTAACTCTGAGTGTGGCAGCAACATTAACACAGTGTGGCAGCAACAACAGCATCCTTATCTCTGAGTGAGGCAGCAACATTAACACTGAGTGAGGCAGCAACATTAACACTTAGTGAGGCAGCAACATTAACACTGAGTGAGGCAGCAACATTAACATTGAGTGAGGCAGCAACATTAACACCGAGTGAGGCAGTAACATTAACACTGAGTGTGGCACCAACAACAGCAACAGTAACACCAAGTGTGGCAGCAACAACAGCAACAGTAACACCGAGTGTGGCAGAAACAACAGCAACAGTAACACTGAGTGAGGCAGCAACAACAGCAACAGTAACACTGAGTGAGGCAGCAACAACAGCAACAGTAACACTGAGTGTGGCAGCAACAACAGCAACATTAACACTGAGTGAGGCACCAACAACAGCAACATTAACACTGAGTGAGGCAACAACAACAGCAAGATTAACACTGAGTGAGGCACCAACAACATCAACATTAACACTGAGTGAGGCAGCAACAACAGCAACATTAACACCAAGTGAGGCAGCAACAACAGCAACATTAACACTGAGTGAGTCAGCAACAACAGCAACATTAACACTGAGTGTGGCAGCAACAACAGCAACATTAACACTGAGTCTGGCAACAACAACAGCAACATTAACACTGAGTGTGGCAGCAGCAACATTAACACTGAGTGAGACAACAACAACAGCAACATTAACAATGAGTGAGACAACAACAACAGCAACATTAACACTGAGTGAGGCAGCAACAACAGCAACATTAACACTGAGTGTGGCAGCAACAACAGCAACATTAACACTGAGTGAGACAACAACAACAGCAACATTAACTCTGAGTGTGGCAGCAACATTAACACAGTGTAGCAGCAACAACAGCATCCTTATCTCTGAGTGAGGCAGCAACATTAACACTGAGTGAGGCAGCAACATTAACACTTAGTGAGGCAGCAACATTAACACTGAGTGAGGCAGCAACATTAACATTGAGTGAGGCAGCAACATTAACACCGAGTGAGGCAGTAACATTAACACTGAGTGTGGCACCAACAACAGCAACAGTAACACCAAGTGTGGCAGCAACAACAGCAACAGTAACACCGAGTGTGGCAGAAACAACAGCAACAGTAACACTGAGTGAGGCAGCAACAACAGCAACAGTAACACTGAGTGAGGCAGCAACAACAGCAACAGTAACACTGAGTGTGGCAGCAACAACAGCAACATTAACACTGAGTGAGGCACCAACAACAGCAACATTAACACTGAGTGAGGCAACAACAACAGCAAGATTAACACTGAGTGAGGCACCAACAACATCAACATTAACACTGAGTGAGGCAGCAACAACAGCAACATTAACACCAAGTGAGGCAGCAACAACAGCAACATTAACACTGAGTGAGTCAGCAACAACAGCAACATTAACACTGAGTGTGGCAGCAACAACAGCAACATTAACACTGAGTCTGGCAACAACAACAGCAACATTAACACTGAGTGTGGCAGCAGCAACATTAACACTGAGTGAGACAACAACAACAGCAACATTAACAATGAGTGAGACAACAACAACAGCAACATTAACACTGAGTGTGGCAGCACCATTAACACTGAGTGTGGCAGCAACAACAGCAACATTAACACAGTGTGGCAGCAACAACAGCAACATTATCTCTTAGTGAGGCAGCAACATTAACACTGAGTGAGGCAGCAACATTAACACTGAGTGAGGCAGCATCAACAGCAACATTAACACTGAGTGTGGCAGCAACAACAGCAACATTAACACTGAGTGAGACAACAACAACAGCAACATTAACACTGAGTGAGACAACAACAACAGCAACATTAACACTGAGTGTGGCAGCAACATTAACACAGTGTGGCAGCAACAACAGCAACATTATCTCTGAGTAAGGCAGCAACATTAACACTGAGTGAGGCAGCAACATTAACACTTAGTGAGGCAGCAACATTAACACTGAGTGAGGCAGCAACAACAGCAACATTAACACTGAGTGAGGCAGCAACATTAACACTGAGTGAGGCAACAACAACAGCAACATTAACACTGAGTGTGGCAGCAACAAAAGCAACATTAACACTGAGTGTGGCAGCAATATTAACACTGAGTGAGGCAGCAACAACAGCAACATTAACACTGAGTGTGGCAGCAACAACAGCAACATTAACACTGAGTGTGGCAAAAACTACAGCAACATTAACACTGAGTGAGGCAGCAACAACAGAAACATTAACACTGTGTGAGGCAACAACAACAGCAACAGTAACACTGAGTGAGGCAACAACATTAACACTGAGTGAGGCAACAACATTAACACTGAGTGTGGCCGCAACAACAGCAACATAAACACTGAGTGAGGCAGCAACAACAGCAACAGTAACACTGAGTGTGGCAGCAACATTAACACTGTGTGAGGCACCAAAAACAGCAACATTAACACTGAGTGAGGCAACAACAACAGCAAGATTAACACTGAGTGAGGCACCAACAACAGCAACATTAACACTGAGTGAGGCAGCAACAACAGCAACATTAACACAGGTTGAGGCAGCAACATTAACACTGAGTGTGGCAGCAACAACAGCAACAATAACACCAAGAGTGGCAGCAACAACAGCAACATTAACACTGAGTGAGTCAGCAACAACAGCAACATTAACACTGAGTGTGGCAGCAACAACAGCAACATTAACACTGAGTCTGGCAACAACAACAGCAACATTAACACTGAGTGTGGCAGCAGCAACATTAACACTGAGTGAGACAAGAACAACAGCAACATTAACACTGAGTGAGACAACAACAACAGCAACATTAACACTGAGTGTGGCAGCACCATTAACACTGAGTGTGGCAGCAACAACAGCAACATTAACACAGTGTGGCAGCAACAACAGCAACATTATCTCTTAGTGAGGCAGCAACATTAACACTGAGTGAGGCAGCAACATTAACACTGAGTGAGGCAGCATCAACAGCAACATTAACACTGAGTGTGGCAGCAACAACAGCAACATTAACACTGAGTGAGACAACAACAACAGCAACATTAACACTGAGTGAGACAACAACAACAGCAACATTAACACTGAGTGTGGCAGCAACATTAACACAGTGTGGCAGCAACAACAGCAACATTATCTCTGAGTGAGGCAGCAACATTAACACTGAGTGAGGCAGCAACATTAACACTTAGTGAGGCAGCAACATTAACACTGAGTGAGGCAGCAACAACAGCAACATTAACACTGAGTGAGGCAGCAACAACAGCAACATTAACACTGAGTGTGGCAGCAACAACAGCAACATTAACACTAAGTGTGGCAGCAATATTAACACTGAGTGAGGCAGCAACAACAGCAACATTAACACTGAGTGTGGCAGCAACAACAGCAACATTAACACTGAGTGTGGCAAAAACTACAGCAACATTAACACTGACTGAGGCAGCAACAACAGAAACATTAACACTGTTTGAGGCAACAACAACAGCAACAGTAACACTGAGTGAGGCAACAACATTAACACTGAGTGAGGCAACAACATTAACACTGAGTGTGGCCGCAACAACAGCAACATAAACACTGAGTGAGGCAGCAACAACAGCAACAGTAACACTGAGTGTGGCAGCAACATTAACACTGTGTGAGGCACCAAAAACAGCAACATTAACACTGAGTGAGGCAACAACAACAGCAAGATTAACACTGAGTGAGGCACCAACAACAGCAACATTAACACTGAGTGAGGCAGCAACAACAGCAACATTAACACCGGTTGAGGCAGCAACATTAACACTGAGTGTGGCAGCAACAACAGCAACAGTAACACCAAGTGTGGCAGCAACAACAGCAACAGTAACACCGAGTGTTGCAGCAACAACAGCAACATTAACAGTGAGTGAGGCAGCAACAACAGCAACAGTAACACTGAGTGAGGCAGCAACAACAGCAACAGTAACACTGAGTGTGGCAGCAACAACAGCAACATTAACACTGAGTGTGGCAGCAACATTAACACTGAGTGAGGCAGCAACAACAGCAACATTAACACTGAGTGTGGCAGCAACAACAGCAACATTAACACTGAGTGTGGCAACAACAGCAACATTAACACTGAGTGAGGCAGCAACAACAGAAACATTAACACTGAGTGAGGCAACAACAACAGCAACAGTAACACTGAGTGAGGCAACAACATTAACACTGAGTGTGGCCGCAACAACAGCAACATTAACACTGAGTAAGGCAGCAACAACAGCAACATTAACACTGAGTGTGGCAGCAACAACAGCAACATTAACACTGAGTGTGGCAGCAACATTAACACTGAGTGTGGCAGCAACAACAGCAACATTAACACTGAGTCTGGCAACAACAACAGCAACATTAACACTGAGTGTGACAGCAGCAACATTAACACTGAGTGAGACAACAACAACAGCAACATTAACACTGAGTGAGACAACAACAACAGCAACATTAACACTGAGTGTGGCAGCACCATTAACACTGAGTGTGGCAGCAACAACAGGAACATTAACACAGTGTGGCAGCAACAACAGCAACATTATGTCTGAGTGAGGCAGCAACATTAACACTGAGTGAGGCAGCAACATTAACACTGAGTGAGGCAGCAACAACAGCAACATTAACACTGAGTGTGGCAGCAACAACAGCAACATTAACACTGAGTGAGACAACAGCAACAGCAACATTAACACTGAGTGTGGCAGCAACATTAACACAGTGTGGCAGCAACAACAGCAACATTATCTCTGAGTGAGGCAGCAACATTAACACTTAGTGAAGCAGCAACATTAACACTGAGAGAGGCAGCAACAACAGCAACATTAACATTGAGTGAGGCAGCAACATTAACACCGAGTGAGGCAGCAACATTAACACTGAGTGTGGCAACAACAACAGCAACAGTAACACCAAGTGTGGCAGCAACAACAGCAACAGTAACACCGAGTGTGGCAGAAACAACAGCAACAGTAACACTGAGTGAGGCAGCAACAACAGCAACAGTAACACTGAGTGAGGCAGCAACAACAGCAACAGTAACACTGAGTGTGGCAGCAACAACAGCAACATTAACACTGAGTGAGGCACCAACAACAGCAACATTAACACTGAGTGAGGCAACAACAACAGCAAGATTAACACTGAGTGAGGCACCAACAACATCAACATTAACACTGAGTGAGGCAGCAACAACAGCAACATTAACACCGAGTGAGGCAGCAACATTAACACTGAGTGAGGCAGCAACATTAACACTTAGTGAGGCAGCAACATTAACACTGAGTGAGGCAGCAACAACAGCAACATTAACATTGAGTGAGGCAGCAACATTAACACTGAGTGAGGCAGCAACAGCAGCAACATTAACACTAAGTGAGGCAGCAACAACAGCAACATTAACATTGAGTGAGGCAGCAACATTAACACTGAGTGAGGCAGCAACAACAGCAACATTAACACTGAGTGAGGCAGCAACAACAGCAACATTAACACTGAGTGAGGCAGCAACAACATCAACATTAACACTGAGTGTGGCAGCAACAACAGCAACATTAACACTGAGTGTGGCAGCAACAACAACAACATTAACACTGAGTGAGGCAGCAACAACAGCAACATTAACACTGAGTGAGGCAGCAACAACAGCAGCATTAACACTAAGTGTGGCAGCACCAACAGCAACATTAACACTGAGTGAGGCAGCAACAACAGCAACATTAACACCGAGTGTGGCAGCAACAACAGCAGCATTAACACTGAGTTTGGCAGCAACAACAGCAACAATAACACTGAGTGAGGCAGCAACAACAGCAACATTAACACTGAGTGTGGCAGCAACAACAGCAGGATTAACACTGAGTGTGGCAGCAACAACAGCAGGATTAACACTGAGTGTGGCAGCAACAACAGCAACATTAACACTGAGTGTGGCAGCACCAACAGCAACATTGACACTGAGTGTGGCAGCAACAACAACAGGATTAACACTGAGTGTGGCAGCAACAACAGCAGCAGTAACACTGAGTGAGGCAGCAACAACAGCAACATTAACACTGAGTGAGGCACCAACAACAGCAACATTAACACTGAGTGAGGCACCAACAACAGCAACATTAACACTGAGTGAGGCAGCAACATCAACACTGAGTGAGGCAACAACAACAGCAACATTAACACTGAGTGAGGCAGCAACATTAACACTGAGTGAGGCAGCAACATTAACACGGAGTAAGGCAGCAACAACAGCAACAGTAACACTGAGTGAGGCAGCAACAACAGCCACATTAATACTGAGTGTGGCAGCAACAACAGCAACAGTAACACTGAGTGTGGCAGCAACAACAGCAACATTAACATTGAGTGAGGCACCAACAACAGCAACATTAACACTGAGTGAGGCAACAACAACAGCAAGATTAACACTGAGTGAGGCACCAACAACAGCAACATTAACACTGAGTGAGGCAGCAACAACAGCAACATTAATACCGGTTGAGGCAGCAACATTAACACTGAGTGTGGCAGCAACAACAGCAACAGTAACACCAAGTGTGGCAGCAACAACAGCAACAGTAACACCGAGTGTGGCAGCAACAACAGCAACAGTAACACTGAGTGAGGCAGCAACAACAGCAACAGTTACACTGAGTGAGGCAGCAACAACAGCAACATTAACACCGAATGTGGCAGCAACAACAGCAACAGTAACACTGAGTGTGGCAGCAACAACAGCAACATTAACACCGAGTGTTGCAGCAACAACAGCAACATTAACACTGAGTGAGGCAGCAACAACAGCAACAGTAACACTGAGTGTGGCAGCAACAACAGAAAGAGTAACACTGAGTGAGGCAGCAACAACAGCAACAGTAACACTGAGTGTGGCAGCAACAACAGCAACATTAACACTAAGTGTGGCAGCAACATTAACACTGAGTGAGGCAGCAACAACAGCAACATTAACACTGAGTGTGGCAGCAACAACAGCAACATTAACACTGAGTGTGGCAACAACAACAGCAACATTAACACTGAGTGAGGCAGCAACAACAGAAACATTAACACTGAGTGAGGCAACAACAACAGCAACAGTAACTCTGAGTGAGGCAACAACATTAACACTGAGTGTGGCGGCAACAACAGCAACATTAACACTGAGTGAGGCAGCAACAACAGCAACATTAACACTGAGTGTGGCAACAACAACAGCAACAGTAACACCAAGTGTGGCAGCAACAACAGCAACAGTAACACCGAGTGTGGCAGAAACAACAGCAACAGTAACACTGAGTGAGGCAGCAACAACAGCAACAGTAACACTGAGTGAGGCAGCAACAACAGCAACAGTAACACTGAGTGTGGCAGCAACAACAGCAACATTAACACTGAGTGAGGCACCAACAACAGCAACATTAACACTGAGTGAGGCAACAACAACAGCAAGGTTAACACTGAGTGAGGCACCAACAACATCAACATTAACACTGAGTGAGGCAGCAACAACAGCAACATTAACACCGAGTGAGGCAGCAACATTAACACTGAGTGAGGCAGCAACATTAACACTTAGTGAGGCAGCAACATTAACACTGAGTGAGTGAGGCAGCAACATTAACACTGAGTGAGGCAGCAACAACAGCAACATTAACATTGAGTGAGGCAGCAACATTAACACTGAGTGAGGCAGCAACAACAGCAACATTAACACTGAGTGAGGCAGCAACAACAGCAACATTAACATTGAGTGAGGCAGCAACATTAACACTGAGTGAGGCAGCAACAACAGCAACATTAACACTGAGTGAGGCAGCAACAACAGCAACATTAACACTGAGTGAGGCAGCAACAACAGCAACATTAACACTGAGTGTGGCAGCAACAACAGCAACATTAACACTGAGTGTGGCAGCAACAACAACAACAACAACATTAACACTGAGTGAGGCAGCAACAACAGCAACATTAACACTGAGTGAGGCAGCAACAACAGCAGCATTAACACTGAGTGTGGCAGCACCAACAGCAACATTAACACTGAGTGAGGCAGCAACAACAGGCAACATTAACACCGAGTGTGGCAGCAACAACAGCAGCATTAACACTGAGTTTGGCAGCAACAACAGCAACAATAACACTGAGTGAGGCAGCAACAACAGCAACATTAACACTGAGTGTGGCAGCAACAACAGCAGGATTAACACTGAGTGTGGCAGCAACAACAGCAGGATTAACACTGAGTGTGGCAGCAACAACAGCAACATTAACACTGAGTGTGGCAGCACCAACAGCAACATTGACACTGAGTGTGGCAGCAACAACAGCAGGATTAACACTGAGTGTGGCAGCAACAACAGCAGCAGTAACACTGAGTGAGGCAGCAACAACAGCAACATTAACACTGAGTGAGGCACCAACAACAGCAACATTAACACTGAGTGAGGCACCAACAACAGCAACATTAACACTGAGTGAGGCAGCAACATCAACACTGAGTGAGGCAACAACAAAAGCAACATTAACACTGAGTGAGGCAGCAACATTAACACTGAGTGAGGCAGCAACATTAACACGGAGTAAGGCAGCAACAACAGCAACAGTAACACTGAGTGAGGCAGCAACAACAGCAACATTAATACTGAGTGTGGCAGCAACAACAGCAACATTAACACTGAGTGTGGCAGCAACAACAGCAACAGTAACACTGAGTGTGGCAGCAACAACAGCAACATTAACATTGAGTGAGGCACCAACAACAGCAACATTAACACTGAGTGAGGCAACAACAACAGCAAGATTAACACTGAGTGAGGCACCAACAACAGCAACATTAACACTGAGTGAGGCAGCAACAACAGCAACATTAATACCGGTTGAGGCAGCAACATTAACACTGAGTGTGGCAGCAACAACAGCAACAGTAACACCAAGTGTGGCAGCAACAACAGCAACAGTAACACCGAGTGTGGCAGCAACAACAGTAACACTGAGTGAGGCAGCAACAACAGCAACAGTTACACTGAGTGAGGCAGCAACAACAGCAACATTAACACCGAGTGTGGCAGCAACAACAGCAACAGTAACACTGAGTGTGGCAGCAACAACAGCAACATTAACACCGAGTGTTGCAGCAACAACAGCAACATTAACACTGAGTGAGGCAGCAACAACAGCAACAGTAACACTGAGTGTGGCAGCAACAACAGAAAGAGTAACACTGAGTGAGGCAGCAACAACAGCAACAGTAACACTGAGTGTGGCAGCAACAACAGCAACATTAACACTGAGTGTGGCAGCAACATTAACACTGAGTGAGGCAGCAACAACAGCAACATTAACACTGAGTGTGGCAGCAACAACAGCAACATTAACACTGAGTGTGGCAACAACAACAGCAACATTAACACTGAGTGAGGCAGCAACAACAGAAACATTAACACTGAGTGAGGCAACAACAACAGCAACAGTAACACTGAGTGAGGCAACAACATTAACACTGAGTGTGGCGGCAACAACAGCAACATTAACACTGAGTGAGGCAGCAACAACAGCAACATTAACACTGAGTGTGGCAACAACAACAGCAACAGTAACACTGAGTGAGGCAGAAACAACAGCAACATTAATACTGAGTGTGGCAGCAACAACAGCAACATTAACACTGAGTGTGGCAGCAACAACAGCAACATTAACACTGAGCGTGGCAGCAACAACAGCAACATTAACACTGAGTGAGGCAGCAACAACAGCAACATTAACACTGAGTGAGGCAGCAACAACAGCAACATTAACACTGAGTGTGGCAGCAACAACAGCAACATTAACACTGAGTGTGGCAGCAACAACAGCAACATTAACACTGAGTGAGGCAGCAACATTAACACTGAGTGTGGCAGCAACAACAGCAACATTAACACTGAGTCTGGCAACAACAACAGCAACATTAACACTGAGTGTGGCAGCAGCAACATTAACACTGAGTGAGACAACAACAACAGCAATATTAACACTGAGTGAGACAACAACAACAGCAACATTAACACTGAGTGTGGCAGCACCATTAACACTGAGTGTGGCAGCAGCAACAGCAACATTAACACAGTGTTGCAGCAACAACAGCAACATTATCTCTGAGTGAGGCAGCAACATGAACACTGAGTGAGGCAGCAACATTAACACTGAGTGAGGCAGCAACAACAGCAACATTAACACTGAGTGTGGCAGCAACAACAGCAACATTAACACTGAGTGTGGCAGCAACATTAACACTGAGTGTGGCAGCAACATTAACACAGTGTGGCAGCAACAACAGCAACATTATCTCTGAGTGAGGCAGCAACATTAACACTGAGTGAGGCAGCAACATTAACACTTAGTGAGGCAGCAACATTAACACTGAGTGAGGCAGCAACAACAGCAACATTAACATTGAGTGAGGCAGCAACATTAACACCGAGTGAGGCAGCAACATTAACACTGAGTGTGGCACCAACAACAGCAACAGTAACACCAAGTGTGGCAGCAACAACAGCAACAGTAACACCGAGTGTGGCAGAAACAACAGCAACAGTAACACTGAGTGTGGCAGCAACAACAGCAACATTAACACTAAGTGTGGCAGCAACATTAACACTGAGTGAGGCACCAACAACAGCAACATTAACACTGAGTGAGGCAACAACAACAGCAAGGTTAACACTGAGTGAGGCACCAACAACATCAACATTAACACTGAGTGAGGCAGCAACAACAGCAACATTAACACCGAGTGAGGCAGCAACATTAACACTTAGTGAGGCAGCAACATTAACACTGAGTGAGTGAGGCAGCAACATTAACACTGAGTGAGGCAGCAACATTAACACTTAGTGAGGCAGCAACATTAACACTGAGTGAGTGAGGCAGCAACATTAACACTGAGTGAGGCAGCAACAACAGCAACATTAACATTGAGTGTGGCAGCAACATTAACACTGAGTGAGGCAGCAACAACAGCAACATTAACACTGAGTGAGGCAGCAACAACAGCAACATTAACATTGAGTGAGGCAGCAACATTAACACTGAGTGAGGCAGCAACAACAGCAACATTAACATTGAGTGAGGCAGCAACATTAACACTGAGTGAGGCAGCAACAACAGCAACATTAACACTGAGTGAGGCAGCAACAACAGCAACATTAACACTGAGTGAGGCAGCAACAACAGCAACATTAACACTGAGTGTGGCAGCAACAACAGCAACATTAACACTGAGTGTGGCAGCAACAACAACAACAACAACATTAACACTGAGTGAGGCAGCAACAACAGCAACATTAACACTGAGTGAGGCAGCAACAACAGCAGCATTAACACTGAGTGTGGCAGCACCAACAGCAACATTAACACTGAGTGAGGCAGCAACAACAGCAACATTAACACCGAGTGTGGCAGCAACAACAGCAGCATTAACACTGAGTTTGGCAGCAACAACAGCAACAATAACACTGAGTGAGGCAGCAACAACAGCAACATTAACACTGTGTGTGGCAGCAACAACAGCAGGATTAACACTGAGTGTGGCAGCAACAACAGCAGGATTAACACTGAGTGTGGCAGCAACAACAGCAACATTAACACTGAGTGTGGCAGCACCAACAGCAACATTGACACTGAGTGTGGCAGCAACAACAGCAGGACTAACACTGAGTGTGGCAGCAACAACAGCAGCAGTAACACTGTGTCAGGCAGCAACAACAGCAACATTAACACTGAGTGAGGCACCAACAACAGCAACATTAACACTGAGTGAGGCACCAACAACAGCAACATTAACACTGAGTGAGGCAGCAACATTAACACTGAGTGAGGCAGCAACATTAACACTTAGTGAGGCAGCAACATTAACACTGAGTGAGGCAGCAACAACAGCAACATTAACACTGAGTGAGGCAGCAACATTAACACTGAGTGAGGCAGCAACAACAGCAACATTAACACTGAGTGTGGCAGCAACAAAAGCAACATTAACACTGAGTGTGGCAGCAATATTAACACTGAGTGAGGCAGCAACAACAGCAACATTAACACTGAGTGTGGCAGCAACAACAGCAACATTAACACTGAGTGTGGCAAAAACTACAGCAACATTAACACTGAGTGAGGCAGCAACAACAGAAACATTAACACTGTGTGAGGCAACAACAACAGCAACAGTAACACTGAGTGAGGCAACAACATTAACACTGAGTGAGGCAACAACATTAACACTGAGTGTGGCCGCAACAACAGCAACATAAACACTGAGTGAGGCAGCAACAACAGCAACAGCAACACTGAGTGTGGCAGCAACATTAACACTGTGTGAGGCACCAAAAACAGCAACATTAACACTGAGTGAGGCAACAACAACAGCAAGATTAATACTGAGTGAGGCACCAACAACAGCAACATTAACACTGAGTGAGGCAGCAACAACAGCAACATTAACACCGGTTGAGGCAGCAACATTAACACTGAGTGTGGCAGCAACAACAGCAACAATAACACCAAGAGTGGCAGCAACAACAGCAACATTAACACTGAGTGAGTCAGCAACAACAGCAACATTAACACTGAGTGTGGCAGCAACAACAGCAACATTAACACTGAGTCTGGCAACAACAACAGCAACATTAACACTGAGTGTGGCAGCAGCAACATTAACACTGAGTGAGACAAGAACAACAGCAACATTAACACTGAGTGAGACAACAACAACAGCAACATTAACACTGAGTGTGGCAGCACCATTAACACTGAGTGTGGCAGCAACAACAGCAACATTAACACAGTGTGGCAGCAACAACAGCAACATTATCTCTTAGTGAGGCAGCAACATTAACACTGAGTGAGGCAGCAACATTAACACTGAGTGAGGCAGCATCAACAGCAACATTAACACTGAGTGTGGCAGCAACAACAGCAACATTAACACTGAGTGAGACAACAACAACAGCAACATTAACACTGAGTGAGACAACAACAACAGCAACATTAACACTGAGTGTGGCAGCAACATTAACACAGTGTGGCAGCAACAACAGCAACATTATCTCTGAGTGAGGCAGCAACATTAACACTGAGTGAAGCAGCAACATTAACACTTAGTGAGGCAGCAACATTAACACTGAGTGAGGCAGCAACAACAGCAACATTAACACTGAGTGAGGCAGCAACAACAGCAACATTAACACTGAGTGTGGCAGCAACAACAGCAACATTAACACTGAGTGTGGCAGCAATATTAACACTGAGTGAGGCAGCAACAACAGCAACATTAACACTGAGTGTGGCAGCAACAACAGCAACATTAACACTGAGTGTGGCAAAAACTACAGCAACATTAACACTGACTGAGGCAGCAACAACAGAAACATTAACACTGTTTGAGGCAACAACAACAGCAACAGTAACACTGAGTGAGGCAACAACATTAACACTGAGTGAGGCAACAACATTAACACTGAGTGTGGCCGCAACAACAGCAACATAAACACTGAGTGAGGCAGCAACAACAGCAACAGTAACACTGAGTGTGGCAGCAACATTAACACTGTGTGAGGCACCAAAAACAGCAACATTAACACTGAGTGAGGCAACAACAACAGCAAGATTAACACTGAGTGAGGCAGCAACAACAGCAACATTAACACTGAGTGTGGCAGCAACAACAGCAACATTAACACTGAGTGTGGCAGCAACATTAACACTGAGTGTGGCAGCAACAACAGCAACATTAACACTGAGTCTGGCAACAACAACAGCAACATTAACACTGAGTGTGGCAGCAGCAACATTAACACTGAGTGAGACAACAACAACAGCAACATTAACACTGAGTGAGACAACAACAACAGCAACATTAACACTGAGTGTGGCAGCACCATTAACACTGAGTGTGGCAGCAACAACAGGAACATTAACACAGTGTGGCAGCAACAACAGCAACATTATGTCTGAGTGAGGCAGCAACATTAACACTGAGTGAGGCAGCAACATTAACACTGAGTGAGGCAGCAACAACAGCAACATTAACACTGAGTGTGGCAGCAACAACAGCAACATTAACACTGAGTGAGACAACAGCAACAGCAACATTAACACTGAGTGTGGCAGCAACATTAACACAGTGTGGCAGCAACAACAGCAACATTATCTCTGAGTGAGGCAGCAACATTAACACTTAGTGAAGCAGCAACATTAACACTGAGAGAGGCAGCAACAACAGCAACATTAACATTGAGTGAGGCAGCAACATTAACACCGAGTGAGGCAGCAACATTAACACTGAGTGTGGCAACAACAACAGCAACAGTAACACCAAGTGTGGCAGCAACAACAGCAACAGTAACACCGAGTGTGGCAGAAACAACAGCAACAGTAACACTGAGTGAGGCAGCAACAACAGCAACAGTAACACTGAGTGAGGCAGCAACAACAGCAACAGTAACACTGAGTGTGGCAGCAACAACAGCAACATTAACACTGAGTGAGGCACCAACAACAGCAACATTAACACTGAGTGAGGCAACAACAACAGCAAGATTAACACTGAGTGAGGCACCAACAACATCAACATTAACACTGAGTGAGGCAGCAACAACAGCAACATTAACACCGAGTGAGGCAGCAACATTAACACTGAGTGAGGCAGCAACATTAACACTTAGTGAGGCAGCAACATTAACACTGAGTGAGGCAGCAACAACAGCAACATTAACATTGAGTGAGGCAGCAACATTAACACTGAGTGAGGCAGCAACAACAGCAACATTAACACTAAGTGAGGCAGCAACAACAGCAACATTAACATTGAGTGAGGCAGCAACATTAACACTGAGTGAGGCAGCAACAACAGCAACATTAACACTGAGTGAGGCAGCAACAACAGCAACATTAACACTGAGTGAGGCAGCAACAACATCAACATTAACACTGAGTGTGGCAGCAACAACAGCAACATTAACACTGAGTGTGGCAGCAACAACAACAACATTAACACTGAGTGAGGCAGCAACAACAGCAACATTAACACTGAGTGAGGCAGCAACAACAGCAGCAATAACACTGAGTGTGGCAGCACCAACAGCAACATTAACACTGAGTGAGGCAGCAACAACAGCAACATTAACACCGAGTGTGGCAGCAACAACAGCAGCATTAACACTGAGTTTGGCAGCAACAACAGCAACAATAACACTGAGTGAGGCAGCAACAACAGCAACATTAACACTGAGTGTGGCAGTAACAACAGCAGGATTAACACTGAGTGTGACAGCAACAACAGCAGGATTAACACTGAGTGTGGCAGCAACAACAGCAACATTAACACTGAGTGTAGCAGCACCAACAGCAACATTGACACTGAGTGTGGCAGCAACAACAGCAGGATTAACACTGAGTGTGGCAGCAACAACAGCAGCAGTAACACTGAGTGAGGCAGCAACAACAGCAACATTAACACTGAGTGAGGCACCAACAACAGCAACATTAACACTGAGTGAGGCACCAACAACAGCAACATTAACACTGAGTGAGGCAGCAACATCAACACTGAGTGAGGCAACAACAACAGCAACATTAACACTGAGTGAGGCAGCAACATTAACACTGAGTGAGGCAGCAACATTAACACGGAGTAAGGCAGCAACAACAGCAACAGTAACACTGAGTGAGGCAGCAACAACAGCCACATTAATACTGAGTGTGGCAGCAACAACAGCAACAGTAACACTGAGTGTGGCAGCAACAACAGCAACATTAACATTGAGTGAGGCACCAACAACAGCAACATTAACACTGAGTGAGGCAACAACAACAGCAAGATTAACACTGAGTGAGGCACCAACAACAGCAACATTAACACTGAGTGAGGCAGCAACAACAGCAACATTAATACCGGTTGAGGCAGCAACATTAACACTGAGTGTGGCAGCAACAACAGCAACAGTAACACCAAGTGTGGCAGCAACAACAGCAACAGTAACACCGAGTGTGGCAGCAACAACAGCAACAGTAACACTGAGTGAGGCAGCAACAACAGCAACAGTTACACTGAGTGAGGCAGCAACAACAGCAACATTAACACCGAATGTGGCAGCAACAACAGCAACAGTAACACTGAGTGTGGCAGCAACAACAGCAACATTAACACCGAGTGTTGCAGCAACAACAGCAACATTAACACTGAGTGAGGCAGCAACAACAGCAACAGTAACACTGAGTGTGGCAGCAACAACAGAAAGAGTAACACTGAGTGAGGCAGCAACAACAGCAACAGTAACACTGAGTGTGGCAGCAACAACAGCAACATTAACACTAAGTGTGGCAGCAACATTAACACTGAGTGAGGCAGCAACAACAGCAACATTAACACTGAGTGTGGCAGCAACAACAGAAACATTAACACTGAGTGAGGCAACAACAACAGCAACAGTAACTCTGTGTGAGGCAACAACATTAACACTGAGTGTGGCGGCAACAACAGCAACATTAACACTGAGTGAGGCAGCAACAACAGCAACATTAACACTGAGTGTGGCAACAACAACAGCAACAGTAACACCAAGTGTGGCAGCAACAACAGCAACAGTAACACCGAGTGTGGCAGAAACAACAGCAACAGTAACACTGAGTGAGGCAGCAACAACAGCAACAGTAACACTGAGTGAGGCAGCAACAACAGCAACAGTAACACTGAGTGTGGCAGCAACAACAGCAACATTAACACTGAGTGAGGCAACAACATTAACACAGTGTGGCAGCAACAACAGCAACATTATGTCTGAGTGAGGCAGCAACATTAACACTGAGTGAGGCAGCAACATTAACACTGAGTGAGGCAGCAACAACAGCAACATTAACACTGAGTGTGGCAGCAACAACAGCAACATTAACACTGAGTGAGACAACAGCAACAGCAACATTAACACTGAGTGTGGCAGCAACATTAACACAGTGTGGCAGCAACAACAGCAACATTATCTCTGAGTGAGGCAGCAACATTAACACTTAGTGAAGCAGCAACATTAACACTGAGAGAGGCAGCAACAACAGCAACATTAACATTGAGTGAGGCAGCAACATTAACACCGAGTGAGGCAGCAACATTAACACTGAGTGTGGCAACAACAACAGCAACAGTAACACCAAGTGTGGCAGCAACAACAGCAACAGTAACACCGAGTGTGGCAGAAACAACAGCAACAGTAACACTGAGTGAGGCAGCAACAACAGCAACAGTAACACTGAGTGAGGCAGCAACAACAGCAACAGTAACACTGAGTGTGGCAGCAACAACAGCAACATTAACACTGAGTGAGGCACCAACAACAGCAACATTAACACTGAGTGAGGCAACAACAACAGCAAGATTAACACTGAGTGAGGCACCAACAACATCAACATTAACACTGAGTGAGGCAGCAACAACAGCAACATTAACACCGAGTGAGGCAGCAACATTAACACTGAGTGAGGCAGCAACATTAACACTTAGTGAGGCAGCAACATTAACACTGAGTGAGGCAGCAACAACAGCAACATTAACATTGAGTGAGGCAGCAACATTAACACTGAGTGAGGCAGCAACAACAGCAACATTAACACTAAGTGAGGCAGCAACAACAGCAACATTAACATTGAGTGAGGCAGCAACATTAACACTGAGTGAGGCAGCAACAACAGCAACATTAACACTGAGTGAGGCAGCAACAACAGCAACATTAACACTGAGTGAGGCAGCAACAACATCAACATTAACACTGAGTGTGGCAGCAACAACAGCAACATTAACACTGAGTGTGGCAGCAACAACAACAACATTAACACTGAGTGAGGCAGCAACAACAGCAACATTAACACTGAGTGAGGCAGCAACAACAGCAGCATTAACACTGAGTGTGGCAGCACCAACAGCAACATTAACACTGAGTGAGGCAGCAACAACAGCAACATTAACACCGAGTGTGGCAGCAACAACAGCAGCATTAACACTGAGTTTGGCAGCAACAACAGCAACAATAACACTGAGTGAGGCAGCAACAACAGCAACATTAACACTGAGTGTGGCAGTAACAACAGCAGGATTAACACTGAGTGTGACAGCAACAACAGCAGGATTAACACTGAGTGTGGCAGCAACAACAGCAACATTAACACTGAGTGTAGCAGCACCAACAGCAACATTGACACTGAGTGTGGCAGCAACAACAGCAGGATTAACACTGAGTGTGGCAGCAACAACAGCAGCAGTAACACTGAGTGAGGCAGCAACAACAGCAACATTAACACTGAGTGAGGCACCAACAACAGCAACATTAACACTGAGTGAGGCACCAACAACAGCAACATTAACACTGAGTGAGGCAGCAACATCAACACTGAGTGAGGCAACAACAACAGCAACATTAACACTGAGTGAGGCAGCAACATTAACACTGAGTGAGGCAGCAACATTAACACGGAGTAAGGCAGCAACAACAGCAACAGTAACACTGAGTGAGGCAGCAACAACAGCCACATTAATACTGAGTGTGGCAGCAACAACAGCAACATTAACACTGAGTGAGGCACCAACAACAGCAACATTAACACTCAGTGAGGCACCAACAACAGCAACATTAACACTGAGTGAGGCAGCAACATCAACACTGAGTGAGGCAACAACAACAGCAACATTAACACTGAGTGAGGCAGCAACATTAACACTGAGTGAGGCAGCAACATTAACACGGAGTAAGGCAGCAACAACAGCAACAGTAACACTGAGTGAGGCAGCAACAACAGCCACATTAATACTGAGTGTGGCAGCAACAACAGCAACAGTAACACTGAGTGTGGCAGCAACAACAGCAACATTAACATTGAGTGAGGCACCAACAACAGCAACATTAACACTGAGTGAGGCAACAACAACAGCAAGATTAACACTGAGTGAGGCACCAACAACAGCAACATTAACACTGAGTGAGGCAGCAACAACAGCAACATTAATACCGGTTGAGGCAGCAACATTAACACTGAGTGTGGCAGCAACAACAGCAACAGTAACACCAAGTGTGGCAGCAACAACAGCAACAGTAACACCGAGTGTGGCAGCAACAACAGCAACAGTAACACTGAGTGAGGCAGCAACAACAGCAACAGTTACACTGAGTGAGGCAGCAACAACAGCAACATTAACACCGAATGTGGCAGCAACAACAGCAACAGTAACACTGAGTGTGGCAGCAACAACAGCAACATTAACACCGAGTGTTGCAGCAACAACAGCAACATTAACACTGAGTGAGGCAGCAACAACAGCAACAGTAACACTGAGTGTGGCAGCAACAACAGAAAGAGTAACACTGAGTGAGGCAGCAACAACAGCAACAGTAACACTGAGTGTGGCAGCAACAACAGCAACATTAACACTAAGTGTGGCAGCAACATTAACACTGAGTGAGGCAGCAACAACAGCAACATTAACACTGAGTGTGGCAGCAACAACAGAAACATTAACACTGAGTGAGGCAACAACAACAGCAACAGTAACTCTGTGTGAGGCAACAACATTAACACTGAGTGTGGCGGCAACAACAGCAACATTAACACTGAGTGAGGCAGCAACAACAGCAACATTAACACTGAGTGTGGCAACAACAACAGCAACAGTAACACCAAGTGTGGCAGCAACAACAGCAACAGTAACACCGAGTGTGGCAGAAACAACAGCAACAGTAACACTGAGTGAGGCAGCAACAACAGCAACAGTAACACTGAGTGAGGCAGCAACAACAGCAACAGTAACACTGAGTGTGGCAGCAACAACAGCAACATTAACACTGAGTGAGGCACCAACAACAGCAACATTAACACTGAGTGAGGCAACAACAACAGCAAGGTTAACACTGAGTGAGGCACCAACAACATCAACATTAACACTGAGTGAGGCAGCAACAACAGCAACATTAACACCGAGTGAGGCAGCAACATTAACACTGAGTGAGGCAGCAAAATTAACACTTAGTGAGGCAGTACCATTAACACTGAGTGAGTGAGGCAGCAACATTAACACTGAGTGAGGCAGCAACAACAGCAACATTAACATTGAGTGAGGCAGCAACATTAACACTGAGTGAGGCAGCAACAACAGCAACATTAACACTGAGTGAGGCAGCAACAACAGCAACATTAACATTGAGTGAGGCAGCAACATTAACACTGAGTGAGGCAGCAACAACAGCAACATTAACACTGAGTGAGGCAGCAACAACAGCAACATTAACACTGAGTGAGGCAGCAACAACATCAACATTAACACTGAGTGTGGCAGCAACAACAGCAACATTAACACTGAGTGTGGCAGCAACAACAACAACATTAACACTGAGTGAGGCAGCAACAACAGCAACATTAACACTGAGTGAGGCAGCAACAACAGCAGCATTAACACTGAGTGTGGCAGCACCAACAGCAACATTAACACTGAGTGAGGCAGCAACAACAGCAACATTAACACCGAGTGTGGCAGCAACAACAGCAGCATTAACACTGAGTTTGGCAGCAACAACAGCAACAATAACACTGAGTGAGGCAGCAACAACAGCAACATTAACACTGAGTGTGGCAGCAACAACAGCAGGATTAACACTGAGTGTGACAGCAACAACAGCAGGATTAACACTGAGTGTGGCAGCAACAACAGCAACATTAACACTGAGTGTAGCAGCACCAACAGCAACATTGACACTGAGTGTGGCAGCAACAACAGCAGGATTAACACTGAGTGTGGCAGCAACAACAGCAGCAGTAACACTGAGTGAGGCAGCAACAACAGCAACATTAACACTGAGTGAGGCACCAACAACAGCAACATTAACACTGAGTGAGGCACCAACAACAGCAACATTAACACTGAGTGAGGCAGCAACATCAACACTGAGTGAGGCAACAACAACAGCAACATTAACACTGAGTGAGGCAGCAACATTAACACTGAGTGAGGCAGCAACATTAACACGGAGTAAGGCAGCAACAACAGCAACAGTAACACTGAGTGAGGCAGCAACAACAGCCACATTAATACTGAGTGTGGCAGCAACAACAGCAACAGTAACACTGAGTGTGGCAGCAACAACAGCAACATTAACATTGAGTGAGGCACCAACAACAGCAACATTAACACTGAGTGAGGCAACAACAACAGCAAGATTAACACTGAGTGAGGCACCAACAACAGCAACATTAACACTGAGTGAGGCAGCAACAACAGCAACATT
The DNA here is from genome assembly GCF_040958095.1 of Procambarus clarkii. NCBI lineage: Eukaryota > Metazoa > Arthropoda > Malacostraca > Decapoda > Cambaridae > Procambarus > Procambarus clarkii. The sequence goes on along the minus strand of NC_091153.1, from coordinate 48,205,805 downwards.
AATACCGGTTGAGGCAGCAACATTAACACTGAGTGTGGCAGCAACAACAGCAACAGTAACACCAAGTGTGGCAGCAACAACAGCAACAGTAACACCGAGTGTGGCAGCAACAACAGCAACAGTAACACTGAGTGAGGCAGCAACAACAGCAACAGTTACACTGAGTGAGGCAGCAACAACAGCAACATTAACACCGAATGTGGCAGCAACAACAGCAACAGTAACACTGAGTGTGGCAGCAACAACAGCAACATTAACACCGAGTGTTGCAGCAACAACAGCAACATTAACACTGAGTGAGGCAGCAACAACAGCAACAGTAACACTGAGTGTGGCAGCAACAACAGAAAGAGTAACACTGAGTGAGGCAGCAACAACAGCAACAGTAACACTGAGTGTGGCAGCAACAACAGCAACATTAACACTAAGTGTGGCAGCAACATTAACACTGAGTGAGGCAGCAACAACAGCAACATTAACACTGAGTGTGGCAGCAACAACAGAAACATTAACACTGAGTGAGGCAACAACAACAGCAACAGTAACTCTGTGTGAGGCAACAACATTAACACTGAGTGTGGCGGCAACAACAGCAACATTAACACTGAGTGAGGCAGCAACAACAGCAACATTAACACTGAGTGTGGCAACAACAACAGCAACAGTAACACCAAGTGTGGCAGCAACAACAGCAACAGTAACACCGAGTGTGGCAGAAACAACAGCAACAGTAACACTGAGTGAGGCAGCAACAACAGCAACAGTAACACTGAGTGAGGCAGCAACAACAGCAACAGTAACACTGAGTGTGGCAGCAACAACAGCAACATTAACACTGAGTGAGGCACCAACAACAGCAACATTAACACTGAGTGAGGCAACAACAACAGCAAGGTTAACACTGAGTGAGGCACCAACAACATCAACATTAACACTGAGTGAGGCAGCAACAACAGCAACATTAACACCGAGTGAGGCAGCAACATTAACACTGAGTGAGGCAGCAAAATTAACACTTAGTGAGGCAGTACCATTAACACTGAGTGAGTGAGGCAGCAACATTAACACTGAGTGAGGCAGCAACAACAGCAACATTAACATTGAGTGAGGCAGCAACATTAACACTGAGTGAGGCAGCAACAACAGCAACATTAACACTGAGTGAGGCAGCAACAACAGCAACATTAACATTGAGTGAGGCAGCAACATTAACACTGAGTGAGGCAGCAACAACAGCAACATTAACACTGAGTGAGGCAGCAACAACAGCAACATTAACACTGAGTGAGGCAGCAACAACAGCAACATTAACACTGAGTGTGGCAGCAACAACAGCAACATTAACACTGAGTGTGGCAGCAACAACAACAACAACATTAACACTGAGTGAGGCAGCAACAACAGCAACATTAACACTGAGTGAGGCAGCAACAACAGCAGCATTAACACTGAGTGTGGCAGCACCAACAGCAACATTAACACTGAGTGAGGCAGCAACAACAGCAACATTAACACCGAGTGTGGCAGCAACAACAGCAGCATTAACACTGAGTTTGGCAGCAACAACAGCAACAATAACACTGAGTGAGGCAGCAACAACAGCAACATTAACACTGAGTGTGGCAGCAACAACAGCAGGATTAACACTGAGTGTGGCAGCAACAACAGCAGGATTAACACTGAGTGTGGCAGCAACAACAGCAACATTAACACTGAGTGTGGCAGCACCAACAGCAACATTGACACTGAGTGTGGCAGCAACAACAGCAGGATTAACACTGAGTGTGGCAGCAACAACAGCAGCAGTAACACTGAGTGAGGCAGCAACAACAGCAACATTAACACTGAGTGAGGCACCAACAACAGCAACATTAACACTGAGTGAGGCACCAACAACAGCAACATTAACACTGAGTGAGGCACCAACAACAGCAACATTAACACTGAGTGAGGCAGCAACATCAACAGTGAGTGAGGCAACAACAAAAGCAACATTAACACTGAGTGAGGCAGCAACATTAACACTGAGTGAGGCAGCAACATTAACACGGAGTAAGGCAGCAACAACAGCAACAGTAACACTGAGTGAGGCAGCAACAACAGCAACATTAATACTGAGTGTGGCAGCAACAACAGCAACATTAACACTGAGTGTGGCAGCAACAACAGCAACAGTAACACTGAGTGTGGCAGCAACAACAGCAACATTAACATTGAGTGAGGCACCAACAACTGCAACATTAACACTGAGTGAGGCAACAACAACAGCAAGATTAACACTGAGTGAGGCACCAACAACAGCAACATTAACACTGAGTGAGGCAGCAACAACATCAACATTAATACCGGTTGAGGCAGCAACATTAACACTGAGTGTGGCAGCAACAACAGCAACAGTAACACCAAGTGTGGCAGCAACAACAGCAACAGTAACACCGAGTGTGGCAGCAACAACAGCAACAGTAACACTGAGTGAGGCAGCAACAACAGCAACAGTTACACTGAGTGAGGCAGCAACAACAGCAACATTAACACCGAGTGTTGCAGCAACAACAGCAACATTAACACTGAGTGAGGCAGCAACAACAGCAACAGTAACACTGAGTGTGGCAGCAACAACAGAAAGAGTAACACTGAGTGAGGCAGCAACAACAGCAACAGTAACACTGAGTGTGGCAGCAACAACAGCAACATTAACACTGAGTGTGGCAGCAACATTAACACTGAGTGAGGCAGCAACAACAGCAACATTAACACTGAGTGTGGCAGCAACAACAGCAACATTAACACTGAGTGTGGCAACAACAACAGCAACATTAACACTGAGTGAGGCAGCAACAATAGAAACATTAACACTGAGTGAGGCAACAACAACAGCAACAGTAACACTGAGTGAGGCAACAACATTAACACTGAGTGTGGCGGCAACAACAGCAACATTAACACTGAGTGAGGCAGCAACAACAGCAACATTAACACTGAGTGTGGCAACAACAACAGCAACAGTAACACTGAGTGAGGCAGAAACAACAGCAACATTAATACTGAGTGTGGCTGCAACAACAGCAACATTAACACTGAGTGTGGCAGCAACAACAGCAACATTAACACTGAGCGTGGCAGCAACAACAGCAACATTAACACTGAGTGAGGCAGCAACAACAGCAACATTAACACTGAGTGAGGCAGCAACAACAGCAACATTAACACTGAGTGTGGCAGCAACAACAGCAACATTAACACTGAGTGTGGCAGCAACAACAGCAACATTAACACTGAGTGAGGCAGCAACATTAACACTGAGTGTGGCAGCAACAACAGCAACATTAACACTGAGTCTGGCAACAACAACAGCAACATTAACACTGAGTGTGGCAGCAGCAACATTAACACTGAGTGAGACAACAACAACAGCAATATTAACACTGAGTGAGACAACAACAACAGCAACATTAACACTGAGTGTGGCAGCACCATTAACACTGAGTGTGGCAGCAACAACAGCAACATTAACACAGTGTTGCAGCAACAACAGCAACATTATCTCTGAGTGAGGCAGCAACATGAACACTGAGTGAGGCAGCAACATTAACACTGAGTGAGGCAGCAACAACAGCAACATTAACACTGAGTGTGGCAGCAACAACAGCAACATTAACACTGAGTGTGGCAGCAACATTAACACTGAGTGTGGCAGCAACATTAACACAGTGTGGCAGCAACAACAGCAACATTATCTCTGAGTGAGGCAGCAACATTAACACTGAGTGAGGCAGCAACATTAACACTTAGTGAGGCAGCAACATTAACACTGAGTGAGGCAGCAACAACAGCAACATTAACATTGAGTGAGGCAGCAACATTAACACCGAGTGAGGCAGCAACATTAACACTGAGTGTGGCACCAACAACAGCAACAGTAACACCAAGTGTGGCAGCAACAACAGCAACAGTAACACCGAGTGTGGCAGAAACAAGAGCAACAGTAACACTGAGTGTGGCAGCAACAACAGCAACATTAACACTAAGTGTGGCAGCAACATTAACACTGAGTGAGGCACCAACAACAGCAACATTAACACTGAGTGAGGCAACAACAACAGCAAGGTTAACACTGAGTGAGGCACCAACAACATCAACATTAACACTGAGTGAGGCAGCAACAACAGCAACATTAACACCGAGTGAGGCAGCAACATTAACACTGAGTGAGGCAGCAACATTAACACTTAGTGAGGCAGCAACATTAACACTGAGTGAGTGAGGCAGCAACATTAACACTGAGTGAGGCAGCAACAACAGCAACATTAACATTGAGTGAGGCAGCAACATTAACACTGAGTGAGGCAGCAACAACAGCAACATTAACACTGAGTGAGGCAGCAACAACAGCAACATTAACATTGAGTGAGGCAGCAACATTAACACTGAGTGAGGCAGCAACAACAGCAACATTAACACTGAGTGAGGCAGCAACAACAGCAACATTAACACTGAGTGAGGCAGCAACAACAGCAACATTAACACTGAGTGTGGCAGCAACAACAGCAACATTAACACTGAGTGTGGCAGCAACAACAACAACAACAACATTAACACTGAGTGAGGCAGCAACAACAGCAACATTAACACTGAGTGAGGCAGCAACAACAGCAGCATTAACACTGAGTGTGGCAGCACCAACAGCAACATTAACACTGAGTGAGGCAGCAACAACAGCAACATTAACACCGAGTGTGGCAGCAACAACAGCAGCATTAACACTGAGTTTGGCAGCAACAACAGCAACAATAACACTGAGTGAGGCAGCAACAACAGCAACATTAACACTGTGTGTGGCAGCAACAACAGCAGGATTAACACTGAGTGTGGCAGCAACAACAGCAGGATTAACACTGAGTGTGGCAGCAACAACAGCAACATTAACACTGAGTGTGGCAGCACCAACAGCAACATTGACACTGAGTGTGGCAGCAACAACAGCAGGATTAACACTGAGTGTGGCAGCAACAACAGCAGCAGTAACACTGAGTGAGGCAGCAACAACAGCAACATTAACACTGAGTGAGGCACCAACAACAGCAACATTAACACTGAGTGAGGCACCAACAACAGCAACATTAACACTGAGTGAGGCAGCAACATCAACACTGAGTGAGGCAACAACAAAAGCAACATTAACACTGAGTGAGGCAGCAACATTAACACTGAGTGAGGCAGCAACATTAACACGGAGTAAGGCAGCAACAACAGCAACAGTAACACTGAGTGAGGCAGCAACAACAGCAACATTAATACTGAGTGTGGCAGCAACAACAGCAACATTAACACTGAGTGTGGCAGCAACAACAGCAACAGTAACACTGAGTGTGGCAGCAACAACAGCAACATTAACATTGAGTGAGGCACCAACAACAGCAACATTAACACTGAGTGAGGCAACAACAACAGCAAGATTAACACTGAGTGAGGCACCAACAACAGCAACATTAACACTGAGTGAGGCAGCAACAACAGCAACATTAATACCGGTTGAGGCAGCAACATTAACACTGAGTGTGGCAGCAACAACAGCAACAGTAACACCAAGTGTGGCAGCAACAACATCAACAGTAACACCGAGTGTGGCAGCAACAACAGCAACAGTAACACTGAGTGAGGCAGCAACAACAGCAACAGTTACACTGAGTGAGGCAGCAACAACAGCAACATTAACACCGAGTGTGGCAGCAACAACAGCAACAGTAACACTGAGTGTGGCAGCAACAACAGCAACATTAACACCGAGTGTTGCAGCAACAACAGCAACATTAACACTGAGTGAGGCAGCAACAACAGCAACAGTAACACTGAGTGTGGCAGCAACAACAGAAAGAGTAACACTGAGTGAGGCAGCAACAACAGCAACAGTAACACTGAGTGTGGCAGCAACAACAGCAACATTAACACTGAGTGTGGCAGCAACATTAACACTGAGTGAGGCAGCAACAACAGCAACATTAACACTGAGTGTGGCAGCAACAACAGCAACATTAACACTGAGTGTGGCAACAACAACAGCAACATTAACACTGAGTGAGGCAGCAACAACAGAAACATTAACACTGAGTGAGGCAACAACAACAGCAACAGTAACACTGAGTGAGGCAACAACATTAACACTGAGTGTGGCGGCAACAACAGCAACATTAACACTGAGTGAGGCAGCAATAACAGCAACATTAACACTGAGTGTGGCAACAACAACAGCAACAATAACACTGAGTGAGGCAACAACAACAGCAACATTAACACTGAGTGTGGCAGCAACAACAGCAGGATTAACACTGAGTGTGGCAGCAACAACAGCAGGATTAACACTGAGTGTGGCAGCAACAACAGCAACATTAACACTGAGTGTGGCAGCACCAACAGCAACATTGACACTGAGTGTGGCAGCAACAACAGCAGGATTAACACTGAGTGTGGCAGCAACAACAGCAGCAGTAACACTGAGTGAGGCAGCAACAACAGCAACATTAACACTGAGTGAGGCACCAACAACAGCAACATTAACACTGAGTGAGGCACCAACAACAGCAACATTAACACTGAGTGAGGCACCAACAACAGCAACATTAACACTGAGTGAGGCAGCAACATCAACAGTGAGTGAGGCAACAACAAAAGCAACATTAACACTGAGTGAGGCAGCAACATTAACACTGAGTGAGGCAGCAACATTAACACGGAGTAAGGCAGCAACAACAGCACCAGTAACACTGAGTGAGGCAGCAACAACAGCAACATTAATACTGAGTGTGGCAGCAACAACAGCAACATTAACACTGAGTGTGGCAGCAACAACAGCAACAGTAACACTGAGTGTGGCAGCAACAACAGCAACATTAACATTGAGTGAGGCACCAACAACTGCAACATTAACACTGAGTGAGGCAACAACAACAGCAAGATTAACACTGAGTGAGGCACCAACAACAGCAACATTAACACTGAGTGAGGCAGCAACAACAGCAACATTAATACCGGTTGAGGCAGCAACATTAACACTGAGTGTGGCAGCAACAACAGCAACAGTAACACCAAGTGTGGCAGCAACAACAGCAACAGTAACACCGAGTGTGGCAGCAACAACAGCAACAGTAACACTGAGTGAGGCAGCAACAACAGCAACAGTTACACTGAGTGAGGCAGCAACAACAGCAACATTAACACCGAGTGTTGCAGCAACAACAGCAACATTAACACTGAGTGAGGCAGCAACAACAGCAACAGTAACACTGAGTGTGGCAGCAACAACAGAAAGAGTAACACTGAGTGAGGCAGCAACAACAGCAACAGTAACACTGAGTGTGGCAGCAACAACAGCAACATTAACACTGAGTGTGGCAGCAACATTAACACTGAGTGAGGCAGCAACAACAGCAACATTAACACTGAGTGTGGCAGCAACAACAGCAACATTAACACTGAGTGTGGCAACAACAACAGCAACATTAACACTGAGTGAGGCAGCAACAACAGAAACATTAACACTGAGTGAGGCAACAACAACAGCAACAGTAACACTGAGTGAGGCAACAACATTAACACTGAGTGTGGCGGCAACAACAGCAACATTAACACTGAGTGAGGCAGCAACAACAGCAACATTAACACTGAGTGTGGCAACAACAACAGCAACAGTAACACTGAGTGAGGCAGAAACAACAGCAACATTAATACTGAGTGTGGCAGCAACAACAGCAACATTAACACTGAGTGTGGCAGCAACAACAGCAACATTAACACTGAGCGTGGCAGCAACAACAGCAACATTAACACTGAGTGAGGCAGCAACAACAGCAACATTAACACTGAGTGAGGCAGCAACAACAGCAACATTAACACTGAGTGTGGCAGCAACAACAGCAACATTAACACTGAGTGTGGCAGCAACAACAGCAACATTAACACTGAGTGAGGCAGCAACATTAACACTGAGTGTGGCAGCAACAACAGCAACATTAACACTGAGTCTGGCAACAACAACAGCAACATTAACACTGAGTGTGGCAGCAGCAACATTAACACTGAGTGAGACAACAACAACAGCAATATTAACACTGAGTGAGACAACAACAACAGAAACATTAACACTGAGTGTGGCAGCACCATTAACACTGAGTGTGGCAGCAACAACAGCAACATTAACACAGTGTTGCAGCAACAACAGCAACATTATCTCTGAGTGAGGCAGCAACATGAACACTGAGTGAGGCAGCAACATTAACACTGAGTGAGGCAGCAACAACAGCAACATTAACACTGAGTGTGGCAGCAACAACAGCAACATTAACACTGAGTGTGGCAGCAACATTAACACTGAGTGTGGCAGCAACATTAACACAGTGTGGCAGCAACAACAGCAACATTATCTCTGAGTGAGGCAGCAACATTAACACTGAGTGAGGCAGCAACATTAACACTTAGTGAGGCAGCAACATTAACACTGAGTGAGGCAGCAACAACAGCAACATTAACATTGAGTGAGGCAGCAACATTAACACCGAGTGAGGCAGCAACATTAACACTGAGTGTGGCACCAACAACAGCAACAGTAACACCAAGTGTGGCAGCAACAACAGCAACAGTAACACCGAGTGTGGCAGAAACAACAGCAACAGTAACACTGAGTGTGGCAGCAACAACAGCAACATTAACACTAAGTGTGGCAGCAACATTAACACTGAGTGAGGCACCAACAACAGCAACATTAACACTGAGTGAGGCAACAACAACAGCAAGGTTAACACTGAGTGAGGCACCAACAACATCAACATTAACACTGAGTGAGGCAGCAACAACAGCAACATTAACACCGAGTGAGGCAGCAACATTAACACTGAGTGAGGCAGCAACATTAACACTTAGTGAGGCAGCAACATTAACACTGAGTGAGTGAGGCAGCAACATTAACACTGAGTGAGGCAGCAACAACAGCAACATTAACATTGAGTGAGGCAGCAACATTAACACTGAGTGAGGCAGCAACAACAGCAACATTAACACTGAGTGAGGCAGCAACAACAGCAACATTAACATTGAGTGAGGCAGCAACATTAACACTGAGTGAGGCAGCAACAACAGCAACATTAACACTGAGTGAGGCAGCAACAACAGCAACATTAACACTGAGTGAGGCAGCAACAACAGCAACATTAACACTGAGTGTGGCAGCAATAACAGCAACATTAACACTGAGTGTGGCAGCAACAACAACAACAACAACATTAACAATGAGTGAGGCAGCAACAACAGCAACATTAACACTGAGTGAGGCAGCAACAACAGCAGCATTAACACTGAGTGTGGCAGCACCAACAGCAACATTAACACTGAGTGAGGCAGCAACAACAGCAACATTAACACCGAGTGTGGCAGCAACAACAGCAGCATTAACACTGAGTTTGGCAGCAACAACAGCAACAATAACACTGAGTGAGGCAGCAACAACAGCAACATTAACACTGTGTGTGGCAGCAACAACAGCAGGATTAACACTGAGTGTGGCAGCAACAACAGCAGGATTAACACTGAGTGTGGCAGCAACAACAGCAACATTAACACTGAGTGTGGCAGCACCAACAGCAACATTGACACTGAGTGTGGCAGCAACAACAGCAGGATTAACACTGAGTGTGGCAGCAACAACAGCAGCAGTAACACTGAGTGAGGCAGCAACAACAGCAACATTAACACTGAGTGAGGCACCAACAACAGCAACATTAACACTGAGTGAGGCACCAACAACAGCAACATTAACACTGAGTGAGGCAGCAACATCAACACTGAGTGAGGCAACAACAAAAGCAACATTAACACTGAGTGAGGCAGCAACATTAACACTGAGTGAGGCAGCAACATTAACACGGAGTAAGGCAGCAACAACAGCAACAGTAACACTGAGTGAGGCAGCAACAACAGCAACATTAATACTGAGTGTGGCAGCAACAACAGCAACATTAACACTGAGTGTGGCAGCAACAACAGCAACAGTAACACTGAGTGTGGCAGCAACAACAGCAACATTAACATTGAGTGAGGCACCAACAACAGCAACATTAACACTGAGTGAGGCAACAACAACAGCAAGATTAACACTGAGTGAGGCACCAACAACAGCAACATTAACACTGAGTGAGGCAGCAACAACAGCAACATTAATACCGGTTGAGGCAGCAACATTAACACTGAGTGTGGCAGCAACAACAGCAACAGTAACACCAAGTGTGGCAGCAACAACATCAACAGTAACACCGAGTGTGGCAGCAACAACAGCAACAGTAACACTGAGTGAGGCAGCAACAACAGCAACAGTTACACTGAGTGAGGCAGCAACAACAGCAACATTAACACCGAGTGTGGCAGCAACAACAGCAACAGTAACACTGAGTGTGGCAGCAACAACAGCAACATTAACACCGAGTGTTGCAGCAACAACAGCAACATTAACACTGAGTGAGGCAGCAACAACAGCAACAGTAACACTGAGTGTGGCAGCAACAACAGAAAGAGTAACACTGAGTGAGGCAGCAACAACAGCAACAGTAACACTGAGTGTGGCAGCAACAACAGCAACATTAACACTGAGTGTGGCAGCAACATTAACACTGAGTGAGGCAGCAACAACAGCAACATTAACACTGAGTGTGGCAGCAACAACAGCAACATTAACACTGAGTGTGGCAACAACAACAGCAACATTAACACTGAGTGAGGCAGCAACAACAGAAACATTAACACTGAGTGAGGCAACAACAACAGCAACAGTAACACTGAGTGAGGCAACAACATTAACACTGAGTGTGGCGGCAACAACAGCAACATTAACACTGAGTGAGGCAGCAATAACAGCAACATTAACACTGAGTGTGGCAACAACAACAGCAACAGTAACACTGAGTGAGGCAGAAACAACAGCAACATTAATACTGAGTGTGGCAGCAACAACAGCAACATTAACACTGAGTGTGGCAGCAACAACAGCAACATTAACACTGAGCGTGGCAGCAACAACAGCAACATTAACACTGAGTGAGGCAGCAACAACAGCAACATTAGCACTGAGTGAGGCAGCAACAACAGCAACATTAACACGGAGTGTGGCAGCAACAACAGCAACATTAACACTGAGTGTGGCAGCAACAACAGCAACATTAACACTGAGTGAGGCAGCAACATTAATACTGAGTGTGGCAGCAACAACAGCAACATTAACACTGAGTCTGGCAACAACAACAGCAACATTAACACTGAGTGTGGCAGCAGCAACATTAACACTGAGTGAGACAACAACAACAGCAATATTAACACTGAGTGAGACAACAACAACAGCAACATTAACACTGAGTGTGGCAGCACCCTTAACACTGAGTGTGGCAGCAACAACAGCAACATTAACACAGTGTTGCAGCAACAACAGCAACATTATCTCTGAGTGAGGCAGCAACATGAACACTGAGTGAGGCAGCAACATTAACACTGAGTGAGGCAGCAACAACAGCAACATTAACACCGAGTGTGGCAGCAACAACAGCAACATTAACACTGAGTGTGGCAGCAACATTAACACTGAGTGTGGCAGCAACATTAACACAGTGTGGCAGCAACAACAGCAACATTATCTCTGAGTGAGGCAGCAACATTAACACTGAGTGAGGCAGCAACATTAACACTTAGTGAGGCAGCAACATTAACACTGAGTGAGGCAGCAACAACAGCAACATTAACATTGAGTGAGGCAGCAACATTAACACCGAGTGAGGCAGCAACATTAACACTGAGTGTGGCACCAACAACAGCAACAGTAACACCAAGTGTGGCAGCAACAACAGCAACAGTAACACCGAGTGTGGCAGAAACAACAGCAACAGTAACACTGAGTGAGGCAGCAACAACAGCAACAGTAACACTGAGTGAGGCAGCAACAACAGCAACAGTAACACTGAGTGTGGCAGCAACAACAGCAACATTAACACTGAGTGAGGCACCAACAACAGCAACATTAACACAGTGTGGCAGCAACAACAGCAATATTATCTCTGAGTGAGGCAGCAACATTAACACTGAGTGAGGCAGCAACATTAACACTTAGTGAGGCAGCAACATTAACACTGAGTGAGGCAGCAACAACAGCAACATTAACATTGAGTGAGGCAGCAACATTAACACTGAGTGAGGCAGCAACAACAGCAACATTAACACTGAGTGAGGCAGCAACAACAGCAACATTAACATTGAGTGAGGCATCAACATTAACACTGAGTGAGGCAGCAACAACAGCAACATTAACACTGAGTGAGGCAGCAACAACAGCAACATTGAAACTGAGTGAGGGAGCAACAACAGCAACATTAACACTGAGTGTGGCCGCAACAACAGCAACATTAACACTGAGTGTGGCAGCAACAACAACAACATTAACACTGAGTGAGGCAGCAACAACAGCAGCATTAACACTGAGTGTGGCAGCACTAACAGCAACATTAATACTGAGTGAGGCAGCAACAACAGCAACATTAACACCGAGTGTGGCAGAAACAACAGCAGCATTAACACTGAGTTTGGCAGCAACAACAGCAACATTAACACTGAGTGAGGCAGCAACAACAGCAGCATTAACACTGAGTGAGGCAGCATCAACAGCAACATTAACACTGAGTGTGGCAGCAACAACAGCAGGATAAACACTGAGTGTGGCAGCAACAACAGCAACATTAACACTGAGTGTGGCAGCACCAACAGCAACATTGACACTGAGTGTGGCAGCAACAACAGCAGGATTAACACTGAGTGTGGCAGCAACAACAGCAGCAGTAACACTGAGTGAGGCAGCAACAACAGCAACATTAACACTGAGTGAGGCACCAACAACAGCAACATTAACACTGAGTGAGGCACCAACAACAGCAACATTAACACTGAGTGAGGCACCAACAACAGCAACATTAACACTGAGTGAGGCAGCAACGTCAACACTGAGTGAGGCAACAACAACAGCAACATTAAAACTGAGTGAGGCAGCAACATTAACACTGAGTGAGGCAGCAACATTAACACGGAGTGAGGCAGCAACAACAGTAACACTGAGTGAGGCAGCAACAACAGCAACAGTAACACTGAGTGTGGCAGCAACAACAGCAACATTAACACTGAGTGAGGCACCAACAACAGCAACATTAACACTGAGTGAGGCAACAACAACAGCAAGATTAACACTGAGTGAGGCACCAACAACAGCAACATTAACACTGAGTGAGGCAGCAACAACAGCAACATTAATACCGGTTGAGGCAGCAACATTAACACTGAGTGTGGCAGCAACAACAGCAACAGTAACACCAAGTGTGGCAGCAACAACAGCAACAGTAACACCGAGTGTGGGAGGAACAACAGCAACAGTAACACTGAGTGAGGCAGCAACAACAGCAACAGTAACACTGAGTGAGGCAGCAACAACAGCAACATTAACACCGAGTGTGGCAGCAACAACAGCAACAGTAACACTGAGTGTGGCAGCAACAACAGCAACATTATCACCGAGTGAGGCAGCAACAACAGCAACATTAACACTGAGTGAGGCAGCAACAACAGCAACAGTAACACTGAGTGTGGCAGCAACAACAGAAACAGTAACACTGAGTGAGGCAGCAACAACAGCAACAGTAACACTGAGTGTGGCAGCAACAACAGCAACATTAACACTGAGTGTGGCAGCAACATTAACACTGAGTGAGGCAGCAACAACAGCAACATAAACACTGAGTGTGGCAGCAACAACAGCAACATTAACACTGAGTGTGGCAACAACAACAGCAACATTAACACTGAGAGAGGCAGCAACAACAGAAACATTAACACTGAGTGAGGCAACAACAACAGCAACAGTAACACTGAGTGAGGCAACAACAACAGCAACAGTAACACTGAGTGAGGCAATAACATTAACACTGAGTGTGGCAGCAACAACAGCAACATTAACACTGAGTGAGGCAGCAACAACAGCAACATTAACACTGAGTGTGGCAACAACAACAGCAACAGTAACACTGAGTGAGGCAGCAACAACAGCAACATTAATACTGAGTGTGGCAGCAACAACAGCAACATTAACACTGAGTGTGGCAGCAACAACAGCAACATTAACACTGAGCGTGGCAGCAACAACAGCAACATTAACACTGAGTGAGGCAGCAACAACAGCAACATTAACACTGAGTGAGGCAGCAACAACAGCAACATTAACACTGAGTGTGGCAGCAACAACAGCAACATTAACACTGAGTGTGGCAGCAACAACAGCAACATTAACACTGAGTGTGGCAGCAACATTAACACTGAGTGTGGCAGCAACAACAGCAACATTAACACTGAGTCTGGCAACAACAACAGCAACATTAACACTGATTGTGGCAGCAGCAACATTAACACTGAGTGAGACAACAACAACAGCAACATTAACACTGAGTGAGACAACAACAACAGAAACATTAACACTGAGTGTGGCAGCACCATTAACACTGAGTGTGGCAGCAACAACAGCAACATTAACACAGTGTGGCAGCTATAACAGCATCATTGACACTGAGTGAGGCAGCAACAACAGCAACATTAACACTGAGTGAGGCACCAACCACAGCAACATTAACACTGAGTGAGGCACCAACAACAGCAACATTAACACTGAGTGTGGCAGCAACAACAGCAACATTAACACTGAGTGAGGCAGCAACATTAACACGGAGTGAGGCAGCAACAACAGCAACAGTAACACTGATTGAGGCAGCAACATTAACGCTGAGTGAGGCAGCAACAGTAACACTGAGTGAGGCAGCAACAACAGCAACAGTAACACTGAGTGAGGCAGCAACAACAGCAACAGTAACACTAAGTGTGGCAGCAACAACAGCAACATTAACACTGAGTGAGGCACCAACAACAGCAACATTAACACTGAGTGAGGCAACAACAACAGTAACATTAACACTGAGTGAGGCACCAACAACAGCAACATTAACACTGAGTGAGGCAGCAAAAACAGCAACATTAACACCGAGTGAAGCAGCAACATTAATACTGAGTGTGGCAGCAACAACAGCAACAGTAACACCAAGTGTGGCAGCAACAATAGCAACAGTAACACCGAGTGTGGCAGCAACAACAGCAACAGTAACACTGAGTGAGGCAGCAACAACAGCAACATTAACACCGAGTGTGGCAGCAACAACAGCAACAGTAACACTGAGTGTGGCAGCAACAACTGCAACATTAACACCGAGTGTTGCAGCAACAACAGCAACATTAACACTGAGTGAGGCAGCAACAACAGCAACAGTAGCACTGAGTGTGGCAGCAACAACAGAAAGAGTAACACTGAGTGAGGCAGCAACAACAGCAACAGTAACACTGAGTGTGGCAGCAACAACAGCAACATTAACACTGAGTGTGGCAGCAACATTAACACTGAGTGAGGCAGCAACAACAGCAACATTAACACTGAGTGTGGCAGCAACAACAGCAACATTAACACTGAGTGTGGCAACAACAACAGCAACATTAACACTGAGTGAGGCAGCAACAACAGAAACATTAACACTGAGTGAGGCAACAACAACAGCAACAGTAACACTGAGTGAGGCAACAACATTAACACTGAGTGTGGCGGCAACAACAGCAACATTAACACTGAGTGAGGCAGCAACAACAGCAACATTAACACTGAGTGTGGCAACAACAACAGCAACAGTAACACTGAGTGAGGCAGCAACAACAGCAACATTAATACTGAGTGTGGCAGCAACAACAGCAACATTAACACTGAGTGTGGCAGCAACAACAGCAACATTAACACTGAGCGTGGCAGCAACAACATCAACATTAACACTGAGTGAGGCAGCAACAACAGCAACATTAACACTGAGTGAGGCAGCAACAACAGCAACATTAACACTGAGTGTGGCAGCAACAACAGCAACATTAACACTGAGTGTGGCAGCAACAACAGCAACATTAACACTGAGTGAGGCAGCAACATTAACACTGAGTGTGGCAGCAACAACAGCAACATTAACACTGAGTCTGGCAACAACAACAGCAACATTAACACTGAGTGTGGCAGCAGCAACATTAACACTGAGTGAGACAACAACAACAGCAACATTAACACTGAGTGAGACAACAACAGCAGCAACATTAACACTGAGTGTGGCAGCACCATTAACACTGAGTGTGGCAGCAACATTAACACAGTGTTGCAGCAACAACAGCAACATTATCTCTGAGTGAGGCAGCAACATGAACACTGAGTGAGGCAGCAACATTAACACTGAGTGAGGCAGCAACAACAGCAACATTAACACTGAGTGTGGCAGCAACAACAGCAACATTAACACTGAGTGTGGCAGCAACATTAACACAGTGTGGCAGCAACAACAGCAACATTATCTCTGAGTGAGGCAGCAACATTAACACTGAGTGAGGCAGCAACATTAACACTTAGTGAGGCAGCAACATTAACACTGAGTGAGGCAGCAACAACAGCAACATTAACACTGAGTGAGGCACCAACAACAGCAACATTAACACTGAGTGAGGCACCAACAACAGCAACATTAACACTGAGTGAGGCACCAACAACAGCAACATTAACACTGAGTGAGGCAGCAACGTCAACACTGAGTGAGGCAACAACAACAGCAACATTAAAACTGAGTGAGGCAGCAACATTAACACTGAGTGAGGCAGCAACATTAACACGGAGTGAGGCAGCAACAACAGTAACACTGAGTGAGGCAGCAACAACAGCAACAGTAACACTGAGTGTGGCAGCAACAACAGCAACATTAACACTGAGTGAGGCACCAACAACAGCAACATTAACACTGAGTGAGGCAACAACAACAGCAAGATTAACACTGAGTGAGGCACCAACAACAGCAACATTAACACTGAGTGAGGCAGCAACAACAGCAACATTAATACCGGTTGAGGCAGCAACATTAACACTGAGTGTGGCAGCAACAACAGCAACAGTAACACCAAGTGTGGCAGCAACAACAGCAACAGTAACACCGAGTGTGGGAGGATCAACAGCAACAGTAACACTGAGTGAGGCAGCAACAACAGCAACAGTAACACTGAGTGAGGCAGCAACAACAGCAACATTAACACCGAGTGTGGCAGCAACAACAGCAACAGTAACACTGAGTGTGGCAGCAACAACAGCAACATTATCACCGAGTGAGGCAGCAACAACAGCAACATTAACACTGAGTGAGGCAGCAACAACAGCAACAGTAACACTGAGTGTGGCAGCAACAACAGAAACAGTAACACTGAGTGAGGCAGCAACAACAGCAACAGTAACACTGAGTGTGGCAGCAACAACAGCAACATTAACACTGAGTGTGGCAGCAACATTAACACTGAGTGAGGCAGCAACAACAGCAACATAAACACTGAGTGTGGCAGCAACAACAGCAACATTAACATTGAGTGTGGCAACAACAACAGCAACATTAACACTGAGTGAGGCAGCAACAACAGAAACATTAACACTGAGTGAGGCAACAACAACAGCAACAGTAACACTGAGTGAGGCAACAACAACAGCAACAGTAACACTGAGTGAGGCAATAACATTAACACTGAGTGTGGCAGCAACAACAGCAACATTAACACTGAGTGAGGCAGCAACAACAGCAACATTAACACTGAGTGTGGCAACAACAACAGCAACAGTAACACTGAGTGAGGCAGCAACAACAGCAACATTAATACTGAGTGTGGCAGCAACAACAGCAACATTAACACTGAGTGTGGCAGCAACAACAGCAACATTAACACTGAGCGTGGCAGCAACAACAGCAACATTAACACTGAGTGAGGCAGCAACAACAGCAACATTAACACTGAGTGAGGCAGCAACAACAGCAACATTAACACTGAGTGTGGCAGCAACAACAGCAACATTAACACTGAGTGTGGCAGCAACAACAGCAACATTAACACTGAGTGTGGCAGCAACATTAACACTGAGTGTGGCAGCAACAACAGCAACATTAACACTGAGTCTGGCAACAACAACAGCAACATTAACACTGATTGTGGCAGCAGCAACATTAACACTGAGTGAGACAACAACAACAGCAACATTAACACTGAGTGAGACAACAACAACAGAAACATTAACACTGAGTGTGGCAGCACCATTAACACTGAGTGTGGCAGCAACAACAGCAACATTAACACAGTGTGGCAGCTATAACAGCATCATTGACACTGAGTGAGGCAGCAACAACAGCAACATTAACACTGAGTGAGGCACCAACCACAGCAACATTAACACTGAGTGAGGCACCAACAACAGCAACATTAACACTGAGTGTGGCAGCAACAACAGCAACATTAACACTGAGTGAGGCAGCAACATTAACACGGAGTGAGGCAGCAACAACAGCAACAGTAACACTGATTGAGGCAGCAACATTAACGCTGAGTGAGGCAGCAACAGTAACACTGAGTGAGGCAGCAACAACAGCAACAGTAACACTGAGTGAGGCAGCAACAACAGCAACAGTAACACTAAGTGTGGCAGCAACAACAGCAACATTAACACTGAGTGAGGCACCAACAACAGCAACATTAACACTGAGTGAGGCAACAACAACAGTAACATTAACACTGAGTGAGGCACCAACAACAGCAACATTAACACTGAGTGAGGCAGCAAAAACAGCAACATTAACACCGAGTGAAGCAGCAACATTAATACTGAGTGTGGCAGCAACAACAGCAACAGTAACACCAAGTGTGGCAGCAACAACAGCAACAGTAACACCGAGTGTGGCAGCAACAACAGCAACAGTAACACTGAGTGAGGCAGCAACAACAGCAACATTAACACCGAGTGTGGCAGCAACAACAGCAACAGTAACACTGAGTGTGGCAGCAACAACAGCAACATTAACACCGAGTGTTGCAGCAACAACAGCAACATTAACACTGAGTGAGGCAGCAACAACAGCAACAGTAACACTGAGTGTGGCAGCAACAACAGAAAGAGTAACACTGAGTGAGGCAGCAACAACAGCAACAGTAACACTGAGTGTGGCAGCAACAACAGCAACATTAACACTGAGTGTGGCAGCAACATTAACACTGAGTGAGGCAGCAACAACAGCAACATTAACACTGAGTGTGGCAGCAACAACAGCAACATTAACACTGAGTGTGGCAACAACAACAGCAACATTAACACTGAGTGAGGCAGCAACAACAGAAACATTAACACTGAGTGAGGCAACAACAACAGCAACAGTAACACTGAGTGAGGCAACAACATTAACACTGAGTGTGGCGGCAACAACAGCAACATTAACACTGAGTGAGGCAGCAACAACAGCAACATTAACACTGAGTGTGGCAACAACAACAGCAACAGTAACACTGAGTGAGGCAGCAACAACAGCAACATTAATACTGAGTGTGGCAGCAACAACAGCAACATTAACACTGAGTGTGGCAGCAACAACAGCAACATTAACACTGAGCGTGGCAGCAACAACATCAACATTAACACTGAGTGAGGCAGCAACAACAGCAACATTAACACTGAGTGAGGCAGCAACAACAGCAACATTAACACTGAGTGTGGCAGCAACAACAGCAACATTAACACTGAGTGTGGCAGCAACAACAGCAACATTAACACTGAGTGAGGCAGCAACATTAACACTGAGTGTGGCAGCAACAACAGCAACATTAACACTGAGTCTGGCAACAACAACAGCAACATTAACACTGAGTGTGGCAGCAGCAACATTAACACTGAGTGAGACAACAACAACAGCAACATTAACACTGAGTGAGACAACAACAGCAGCAACATTAACACTGAGTGTGGCAGCACCATTAACACTGAGTGTGGCAGCAACATTAACACAGTGTTGCAGCAACAACAGCAACATTATCTCTGAGTGAGGCAGCAACATGAACACTGAGTGAGGCAGCAACATTAACACTGAGTGAGGCAGCAACAACAGCAACATTAACACTGAGTGTGGCAGCAACAACAGCAACATTAACACTGAGTGTGGCAGCAACATTAACACAGTGTGGCAGCAACAACAGCAACATTATCTCTGAGTGAGGCAGCAACATTAACACTGAGTGAGGCAGCAACATTAACACTTAGTGAGGCAGCAACATTAACACTGAGTGAGGCAGCAACAACAGCAACATTAACACTGAGTGAGGCAGCAACAACAGCAACATTGACATTGAGTGAGGCAGCAACATTAACACCGAGTGAGGCAGCAACATTAACACTGAGTGTGGCACCAACAACAGCAACAGTAACACCAAGTGTGGCAGCAACAACAGCAACAGTAACACCGAGTGTGGCAGAAACAACAGCAACAGTAACACTGAGTGAGGCAGCAACAACAGCAACAGTAACACTGAGTGAGGCAGCAACAACAGCAACAGTAACACTGAGTGTGGCAGCAACAACAGCAACATTAACACTGAGTGTGGCAGCAACAACAGCAACATTAACACTGAGTGTGGCAGCAACAACAGCAACATTAACACTGAGTGTGGCAGCAACATTAACACTGAGTGTGGCAGCAACAACAGCAACATTAACACTGAGTCTGGCAACAACAACAGCAACATTAACACTGATTGTGGCAGCAGCAACATTAACACTGAGTGAGACAACAACAACAGCAACATTAACACTGAGTGAGACAACAACAACAGAAACAATAACACTGAGTGTGGCAGCACCATTAACACTGAGTGTGGCAGCAACAACAGCAACATTAACACAGTGTGGCAGCTATAACAGCATCATTGACACTGAGTGAGGCAGCAACAACAGCAACATTAACACTGAGTGAGGCACCAACCACAGCAACATTAACACTGAGTGAGGCACCAACAACAGCAACATTAACACTGAGTGTGGCAGCAACAACAGCAACATTAACACTGAGTGAGGCAGCAACATTAACACGGAGTGAGGCAGCAACAACAGCAACAGTAACACTGATTGAGGCAGCAACATTAACGCTGAGTGAGGCAGCAACAGTAACACTGAGTGAGGCAGCAACAACAGCAACAGTAACACTGAGTGAGGCAGCAACAACAGCAACAGTAACACTAAGTGTGGCAGCAACAACAGCAACATTAACACTGAGTGAGGCACCAACAACAGCAACATTAACACTGAGTGAGGCAACAACAACAGTAACATTAACACTGAGTGAGGCACCAACAACAGCAACATTAACACTGAGTGAGGCAGCAAAAACAGCAACATTAACACCGAGTGAAGCAGCAACATTAATACTGAGTGTGGCAGCAACAACAGCAACAGTAACACCAAGTGTGGCAGCAACAACAGCAACAGTAACACCGAGTGTGGCAGCAACAACAGCAACAGTAACACTGAGTGAGGCAGCAACAACAGCAACATTAACACCGAGTGTGGCAGCAACAACAGCAACAGTAACACTGAGTGTGGCAGCAACAACAGCAACATTAACACCGAGTGTTGCAGCAACAACAGCAACATTAACACTGAGTGAGGCAGCAACAACAGCAACAGTAACACTGAGTGTGGCAGCAACAACAGAAAGAGTAACACTGAGTGAGGCAGCAACAACAGCAACAGTAACACTGAGTGTGGCAGCAACAACAGCAACATTAACACTGAGTGTGGCAGCAACATTAACACTGAGTGAGGCAGCAACAACAGCAACATTAACACTGAGTGTGGCAGCAACAACAGCAACATTAACACTGAGTGTGGCAACAACAACAGCAACATTAACACTGAGTGAGGCAGCAACAACAGAAACATTAACACTGAGTGAGGCAACAACAACAGCAACAGTAACACTGAGTGAGGCAACAACATTAACACTGAGTGTGGCGGCAACAACAGCAACATTAACACTGAGTGAGGCAGCAACAACAGCAACATTAACACTGAGTGTGGCAACAACAACAGCAACAGTAACACTGAGTGAGGCAGCAACAACAGCAACATTAATACTGAGTGTGGCAGCAACAACAGCAACATTAACACTGAGTGTGGCAGCAACAACAGCAACATTAACACTGAGCGTGGCAGCAACAACATCAACATTAACACTGAGTGAGGCAGCAACAACAGCAACATTAACACTGAGTGAGGCAGCAACAACAGCAACATTAACACTGAGTGTGGCAGCAACAACAGCAACATTAACACTGAGTGTGGCAGCAACAACAGCAACATTAACACTGAGTGAGGCAGCAACATTAACACTGAGTGTGGCAGCAACAACAGCAACATTAACACTGAGTCTGGCAACAACAACAGCAACATTAACACTGAGTGTGGCAGCAGCAACATTAACACTGAGTGAGACAACAACAACAGCAACATTAACACTGAGTGAGACAACAACAGCAGCAACATTAACACTGAGTGTGGCAGCACCATTAACACTGAGTGTGGCAGCAACATTAACACAGTGTTGCAGCAACAACAGCAACATTATCTCTGAGTGAGGCAGCAACATGAACACTGAGTGAGGCAGCAACATTAACACTGAGTGAGGCAGCAACAACAGCAACATTAACACTGAGTGTGGCAGCAACAACAGCAACATTAACACTGAGTGTGGCAGCAACATTAACACAGTGTGGCAGCAACAACAGCAACATTATCTCTGAGTGAGGCAGCAACATTAACACTGAGTGAGGCAGCAACATTAACACTTAGTGAGGCAGCAACATTAACACTGAGTGAGGCAGCAACAACAGCAACATTAACACTGAGTGAGGCAGCAACAACAGCAACATTAACATTGAGTGAGGCAGCAACATTAACACCGAGTGAGGCAGCAACATTAACACTGAGTGTGGCACCAACAACAGCAACAGTAACACCAAGTGTGGCAGCAACAACAGCAACAGTAACACCGAGTGTGGCAGAAACAACAGCAACAGTAACACTGAGTGAGGCAGCAACAACAGCAACAGTAACACTGAGTGAGGCAGCAACAACAGCAACAGTAACACTGAGTGTGGCAGCAACAACAGCAACATTAACACTGAGTGAGGCACCAACAACAGCAACATTAACACAGTGTGGCAGCAACAACAGCAATATTATCTCTGAGTGAGGCAGCAACATTAACACTGAGTGAGGCAGCAACATTAACACTTAGTGAGGCAGCAACATTAACACTGAGTGAGGCAGCAACAACAGCAACATTAACATTGAGTGAGGCAGCAACATTAACACTGAGTGAGGCAGCAACAACAGCAACATTAACACTGAGTGAGGCAGCAACAACAGCAACATTAACATTGAGTGAGGCATCAACATTAACACTGAGTGAGGCAGCAACAACAGCAACATTAACACTGAGTGAGGCAGCAACAACAGCAACATTGAAACTGAGTGAGGCAGCAACAACAGCAACATTAACACTGAGTGTGGCAGCAACAACAACAACATTAACACTGAGTGAGGCAGCAACAACAGCAGCATTAACACTGAGTGTGACAGCACTAACAGCAACATTAATACTGAGTGAGGCAGCAACAACAGCAACATTAACACCGAGTGTGGCAGAAACAACAGCAGCATTAACACTGAGTTTGGCAGCAACAACAGCAACATTAACACTGAGTGAGGCAGCAACAACAGCAGCATTAACACTGAGTGAGGCAGCACCAACAGCAACATTAACATTGAGTGAGGCATCAACATTAACACTGAGTGAGGCAGCAACAACAGCAACATTAACACTGAGTGAGGCAGCAACAACAGCAACATTGAAACTGAGTGAGGCAGCAACAACAGCAACATTAACACTGAGTGTGGCAGCAACAACAACAACATTAACACTGAGTGAGGCAGCAACAACAGCAGCATTAACACTGAGTGTGGCAGCACTAACAGCAACATTAATACTGAGTGAGGCAGCAACAACAGCAACATTAACACCGAGTGTGGCAGAAACAACAGCAGCATTAACACTGAGTTTGGCAGCAACAACAGCAACATTAACACTGAGTGAGGCAGCAACAACAGCAGCATTAACACTGAGTGAGGCAGCACCAACAGCAACATTAACACTGAGTGTGGCAGCATCAACAGCAACATTAACACTGAGTGTGGCAGCAACAACAGCAGGATAAACACTGAGTGTGGCAGCAACAACAGCAACATTAACACTGAGTGTGGCAGCACCAACAGCAACATTGACACTGAGTGTGGCAGCAACAACAGCAGGATTAACACTGAGTGTGGCAGCAACAACAGCAGCAGTAACACTGAGTGAGGCAGCAACAACAGCAACATTAACACTGAGTGAGGCACCAACAACAGCAACATTAACACTGAGTGAGGCACCAACAACAGCAACATTAACACTGAGTGAGGCAGCAACGTCAACACTGAGTGAGGCAACAACAACAGCAACATCAAAACTGAGTGAGGCAGCAACATTAACACTGAGTGAGGCAGCAACATTAACACGGAGTGAGGCAGCAACAACAGTAACACTGAGTGAGGCAGCAACAACAGCAACAGTAACACTGAGTGTGGCAGCAACAACAGCAACATTAACACTGAGTGAGGCACCAACAACAGCAACATTAACACTGAGTGAGGCAACAACAACAGCAAGATTAACACTGAGCGAGGCACCAACAACAGCAACATTAACACTGAGTGAGGCAGCAACAACAGCAACATTAATACCGGTTGAGGCAGCAACATTAACACTGAGTGTGGCAGCAACAACAGCAACAGTAACACCAAGTGTGGCAGCAACAACAGCAACAGTAACACCGAGTGTGGGAGGAACAACAGCAACAGTAACACTGAGTGAGGCAGCAACAACAGCAACAGTAACACTGAGTGAGGCAGCAACAACAGCAACATTAACACCGAGTGTGGCAGCAACAACAGCAACAGTAACACTGAGTGTGGCAGCAACAACAGCAACATTATCACCGAGTGAGGCAGCAACAACAGCAACATTAACACTGAGTGAGGCAGCAACAACAGCAACAGTAACACTGAGTGTGGCAGCAACAACAGAAACAGTAACACTGAGTGAGGCAGCAACAACAGCAACAGTAACACTGAGTGTGGCAGCAACAACAGCAACATTAACACTGAGTGTGGCAGCAACATTAACACTGAGTGAGGCAGCAACAACAGCAACATAAACACTGAGTGTGGCAGCAACAACAGCAACATTAACACTGAGTGTGGCAACAACAACAGCAACATTAACACTGAGTGAGGCAGCAACAACAGAAACATTAACACTGAGTGAGGCAACAACAACAGCAACAGTAACACTGAGTGAGGCAACAACAACAGCAACAGTAACACTGAGTGAGGCAATAACATTAACACTGAGTGTGGCAGCAACAACAGCAACATTAACACTGAGTGAGGCAGCAACAACAGCAACATTAACACTGAGTGTGGCAACAACAACAGCAACAGTAACACTGAGTGAGGCAGCAACAACAGCAACATTAATACTGAGTGTGGCAGCAACAACAGCAACATTAACACTGAGTGTGGCAGCAACAACAGCAACATTAACACTGAGCGTGGCAGCAACAACAGCAACATTAACACTGAGTGAGGCAGCAACAACAGCAACATTAACACTGAGTGAGGCAGCAACAACAGCAACATTAACACTGAGTGTGGCAGCAACAACAGCAACATTAACACTGAGTGTGGCAGCAACAACAGCAACATTAACACTGAGTGTGGCAGCAACATTAACACTGAGTGTGGCAGCAACAACAGCAACATTAACACTGAGTCTGGCAACAACAACAGCAACATTAACACTGATTGTGGCAGCAGCAACATTAACACTGAGTGAGACAACAACAACAGCAACATTAACGCTGAGTGAGACAACAACAACAGAAACATTAACACTGAGTGTGGCAGCACCATTAACACTGAGTGTGGCAGCAACAACAGCAACATTAACACAGTGTGGCAGCTATAACAGCAACATTGACACTGAGTGAGGCAGCAACAACAGCAACATTAACACTGAGTGAGGCACCAACAACAGCAACATTAACACTGAGTGAGGCACCAACAACAGCAACATTAACACTGAGTGTGGCAGCAACAACAGCAACATTAACACTGAGTGAGGCAGCATTATTAACACGGAGTGAGGCAGCAACAACAGCAACAGTAACACTGATTGAGGCAGCAACATTAACACTGAGTGAGGCAGCAACAGTAACACTGAGTGAGGCAGCAACAACAGCAACAGTAACACTGAGTGAGGCAGCAACAACAGCAACAGTAACACTAAGTGTGGCAGCAACAACAGCAACATTAACACTGAGTGAGGCACCAACAACAGCAACATTAACACTGAGTGAGGCAACAACAACAGTAACATTAACACTGAGTGAGGCACCAACAACAGCAACATTAACACTGAGTGAGGCAGCAAAAACAGCAACATTAACACCGAGTGAAGCAGCAACATTAATACTGAGTGTGGCAGCAACAACAGCAACAGCAACACCAAGTGTGGCAGCAACAACAGCAACAGTAACACCGAGTGTGGCAGCAACAACAGCAACAGTAACACTGAGTGAGGCAGCAACAACAGCAACAGTAACACTGAGTGAGGCAGCAACAACAGCAACATTAACACCGAGTGTGGCAGCAACAACAGCAACAGTAACACTGAGTGTGGCAGCAACAACAGCAACATTAACACCGAGTGTGGCAGCAACAACAGCAACAGTAACACTGAGTGTGGCAGCAACAGTAACACTGAGTGAGGCAGCAACAACAGCAACAGTAACACTGAGTGTGGCAGCAACAACAGCAACAGTAACACCAAGTGTGGCAGCAACAATAGCAACAGTAACACCGATTGTGGCAGCAACAACAGCAACATTAACAATGAGTGAGGCAGCAACAACAGCAACAGTAACACTGAGTGTGGCAGCAACAACAGCAACAGTAACACTGAGTGTGGCAGCAACAACAGCAACAGTAACACTGAGTGAGGCAGCAACAACAGCAACAGTAATACTGAGTGTGGCAGCAACATTAACACTGAGTGAGGCAGCAACAACAGCAACAGTAACACTGAGTGTGGCAGCAACAACAGCAACATTAACACTGAGTGTGGCAGCAACATTAACACTGAGTGAGGCAGCAACAACAGCAACAGTAACACTGAGTGTGGCAGCAACAACAGCAACATTAACACTGAGTGTGGCAGCAACATTAACACTGAGAGTGGCAACAACAACAGCAACATTAACACTGAGTGAGGCAGCAACAACAGAAACATTAACACTGAGTGAGGCAACAACAACAGCAACAGTAACACTGAGTGAGGCAACAACAACAGCAACATTAACATTGAGTGAGGCAGCAACAACAGCAACATTAACACTGAGCGTGGCAGCAACAACAGCAACATTAACACTGAGTGTGGCAGCAAGAACAGCAACATTAACACTGAGTGAGGCAGCAACAA
Organism: Procambarus clarkii; assembly: GCF_040958095.1. Lineage (NCBI taxonomy): Eukaryota > Metazoa > Arthropoda > Malacostraca > Decapoda > Cambaridae > Procambarus > Procambarus clarkii. Next base: position 48,178,197 of record NC_091153.1, on the reverse strand, counting down.
CAGCAACATTAACACTGAGTGAGGCAGCAACAACAGCAACATTAACACTGAGTGTGGCAGCAACAACAGCAACATTAACACTGAGTGTGGCAGCAACAACAGCAACATTAACACTGAGTGTGGCAACAACATTAACACTGAGTGTGGCAGCAACAACAGCAACATTAACACTGAGTCTGGCATCAACAACAGCAACATTAACACTGAGTGTGGCAGCAACATTAACACTGAGTGTGGCAGCAACAACAGCAACATTAACACTTAGTGTGGCAGCAACAACAGCAACATTAACACTGAGTGTGGCAGCAACAACAGCAACATTAACACTGAGTGTGGCAGCAACATTAACACTGAGTGAGGAAGCAACAACAGCAACATTAACACTGAGTGTGGCAACAACACCAACAGCAACATTAACACTGAGTGTGGCAGCAACATTAACACTGAGTGAGGCAGCAACATTAACACTGAGTGAGGCAGCAACAACAGCAACATTAACACTGAGTGTTGCAGCAACAACAGCAACATTAACACTGAGTGTGGCAACAACAACAGCAACAGTAACACTGAGTGAGGCAGCAACAACAGCAACATTAATACTGAGTGTGGCAGCAACAACAGCAACATTAACACTAAGTGTGGCAGCAACAACAGCAACATTAACACTGAGTGAGGCAGCAACAACAGCAACATTAACACTGAGTGTGGCAGCAACAACAGCACCATTAACACTGAGTGTGGCAGCAACATTACCACTGAGTGTGGCAGCAACATTAACACTGAGTGTGGCAGCAACAACAGTAACATTAACACTGAGTGTGGCAGCAACAACAGCAACATTAACACTGAGTGTGGCAGCAACATTAACACAGTGTGGCAGCAACAACAGCACCATTATCTCTGAGTGAGGCAGCAACATTAACACTGAGTGAGGCAGCAACATTAACACTTAGTGAGGCAGCAACATTAACACTGAGTGAGGCAGCAACAACAGCAACATTAACACTGAGTGTTGCAGCAACAACAGCAACATTAACACTGAGTGTGGCAACAACAACAGCAACAGTAACACTGAGTGAGGCAGCAACAACAGCAACATTAATACTGAGTGTGGCAGCAACAACAGCAACATTAACACTAAGTGTGGCAGCAACAACAGCAACATTAACACTGAGTGAGGCAGCAACAACAGCAACATTAACACTGAGTGTGGCAGCAACAACAGCACCATTAACACTGAGTGTGGCAGCAACATTACCACTGAGTGTGGCAGCAACATTAACACTGAGTGTGGCAGCAACAACAGTAACATTAACACTGAGTGTGGCAGCAACAACAGCAACATTAACACTGTGTGTGGCAGCAACATTAACACAGTGTGGCAGCAACAACAGCACCAATATCTCTGAGTGAGGCAGCAACATTAACACTGAGTGAGGCAGCAACATTAACACTTAGTGAGGCAGCAACATTAACACTGAGTGAGGCAGCAACAACAGCAACATTAACATTGAGTGAGGCAGCAACATTAACACCGAGTGAGGCAGCAACATTAACACTGAGTGTGGCACCAACAACAGCAACAGTAACACCAAGTGTGGCAGCAACAACAGCAACAGTAACACCGAGTGTGGCAGAAACAACAGCAACAGTAACACTGAGTGAGGCAGCAACAACAGCAACAGTAACACTGAGTGAGGCAGCAACAACAGCAACAGTAACACTGAGTGTGGCAGCAACAACAGCAACATTAACACTGAGTGAGGCACCAACAACAGCAACATTAACACAGTGTGGCAGCAACAACAGCAATATTATCTCTGAGTGAGACAGCAACATTAACACTGAGTGAGGCAGCAACATTAACACTTAGTGAGGCAGCAACATTAACACTGAGTGAGGCAGCAACAACAGCAACATTAACATTGAGTGAGGCAGCAACATTAACACTGAGTGAGGCAGCAACAACAGCAACATTAACACTGAGTGAGGCAGCAACAACAGCAACATTAACATTGAGTGAGGCATCAACATTAACACTGAGTGAGGCAGCAACAACAGCAACATTAACACTGAGTGAGGCAGCAACAACAGCAACATTAACACTGAGTGAGGCAGCAACAACAGCAACATTGAAACTGAGTGAGGCAGCAACAACAGCAACATTAACACTGAGTGTGGCCGCAACAACAGCAACATTAGCACTGAGTGTGGCAGCAACAACAACAACATTAACACTGAGTGAGGCAGCAACAACAGCAGCATTAACACTGAGTGTGGCAGCACTAACAGCAACATTAATACTGAGTAAGGCAGCAACAACAGCAACATTAACACCGAGTGTGGCAGAAACAACAGCAGCATTAACACTGAGTTTGGCAGCAACAACAGCAACATTAACACTGAGTGAGGCAGCAACAACAGCAGCATTAACACTGAGTGAGGCAGCACCAACAGCAACATTAACACTGAGTGTGGCAGCAACAACAGCAACATTAACACTGAGTGTGGCAGCAACAACAGCAGGATAAACACTGAGTGTGGCAGCAACAACAGCAACATTAACACTGAGTGTGGCAGCACCAACAGCAACATTGACACTGAGTGTGGCAGCAACAACAGCAGGATTAACACTGCGTGTGGCAGCAACAACAGCAGCAGTAACACTGAGTAAGGCAGCAACAACAGCAACATTAACACTGAGTGAGGCACCAACAACAGCAACATTAACACTGAGTGAGGCACCAACAACAGCAACATTAACACTGAGTGAGGCAGCAACGTCAACACTGAGGGAGGCAACAACAACAGCAACATTAACACTGAGTGAGGCAGCAACATTAACACTGAGTGAGGCAGCAACATTAACACGGAGTGAGGCAGCAACAACAGTAACACTGAGTGAGGCAGCAACAACAGCAACAGTAACACTGAGTGTGGCAGCAACAACAGCAACATTAACACTGAGTGAGGCACCAACAACAGCAACATTAACACTGAGTGAGGCAACAACAACAGCAAGATTAACACTGAGTGAGGCACCAACAACAGCAACATTAACACTGAGTGAGGCAGCAACAACAGCAACATTAATACCGGTTGAGGCAGCAACATTAACACTGAGTGTGGCAGCAACAACAGCAACAGTAACACCAAGTGTGGCAGCAACAACAGCAACAGTAACACCGAGTGTGGGAGCAACAACAGCAACAGTAACACTGAGTGAGGCAGCAACAACAGCAACAGTAACACTGAGTGAGGCAGCAACAACAGCAACATTAACACCGAGTGTGGCAGCAACAACAGCAACAGTAACACTGAGTGTGGCAGCAACAACAGCAACATTATCACCGAGTGTTGCAGCAACAACAGCAACTTTAACACTGAGTGAGGCAGCAACAACAGCAACAGTAACACTGAGTGTGGCAGCAACAACAGAAACAGTAACACTGAGTGAGGCAGCAACAACAGCAACAGTAACACTGAGTGTGGCAGCAACAACAGCAACATTAACACTGAGTGTGGCAGCAACATTAACACTGAGTGAGGCAGCAACAACAGCAACATTAACACTGAGTGTGGCAGCAACAACGGCAACATTAACACTGAGTGTGGCAACAACAACAGCAACATTAACACTGAGTGAGGCAGCAACAACAGAAACATTAACACTGAGTGAGGCAACAACAACAGCAACAGTAACACTGAGTGAGGCAACAACAACAGCAACAGTAAAACTGAGTGAGGCAATAACATTAACACTGAGTGTGGCAGCAACAACAGCAACATTAACACTGAGTGTGGCAGCAACATTAACACTGAGTGAGGCAGCAACAACAGCAACATTAACACTGAGTGTGGCAGCAACAACGGCAACATTAACACTGAGTGTGGCAACAACAACAGCAACATTAACACTGAGTGAGGCAGCAACAACAGAAACATTAACACTGAGTGAGGCAACAACAACAGCAACAGTAACACTGAGTGAGGCAACAACAACAGCAACAGTAAAACTGAGTGAGGCAATAACATTAACACTGAGTGTGGCAGCAACAACAGCAACATTAACACTGAGTGAGGCAGCAACAACAGCAACATTAACACTGAGTGTGGCAACAACAACAGCAACAGTAACACTGAGTGAGGCAGCAACAACAGCAACATTAATACTGAGTGTGGCAGCAACAACAGCAACATTAACACTGAGTGTGGCAGCAACAACAGCAACATTAACACTGAGCGTGGCAGCAACAACAGCAACATTAACACTGAGTGAGGCAGCAACAACAGCAACATTAACACTGAGTGAGACAGCAACAACAGCAACATTAACACTGAGTGTGGCAGCAACAACAGCAACATTAACACTGAGTGTGGCAGCAACAACAGCAACATTAACACTGAGTGTGGCAGCAACATTAACACTGAGTGTGGCCGCAACAACAGCAACATTAACACTGAGTCTGGCAACAACAACAGCAACATTAACACTGATTGTGGCAGCAGCAACATTAACACTGAGTGAGACAACAACAACAGCAACATTAACACTGAGTGAGACAACAACAACAGCAACATTAACACTGAGTGTGGCAGCACCATTAACACTGAGTGTGGCAGCAACAACAGCAACATTAACACAGTGTGGCAGCTATAACAGCAACATTGACACTGAGTGTGGCAGCAACAACAGCAGGATTAACACTGAGTGTGGCAGCAACAACAGCAACAGTAACACTGAGTGAGGCAGCAACAACAGCAACATTAACACTGAGTGAGGCACCAACAACAGCAACATTAACACTGAGTGAGGCACCAACAACAGCAACATTAACACTGAGTGAGGCAGCAACAACAGCAACAGTAACACTGAGTGAGGCAGCAACAACAGCAACATTAACACTGAGTGAGGCACCAACAACAGCAACATTAACACTGAGTGAGGCACCAACAACAGCAACATTAACACTGAGTGTGGCAGCAACAACAGCAACATTAACACTGAGTGAGGCAGCAACATTAACACGGAGTGAGGCAGCAACAACAGCAACAGTAACACTGATTGAGGCAGCAACATTAACACTGAGTGAGGCAGCAACAGTAACACTGAGTGAGGCAGCAACAACAGCAACAGTAACACTGAGTGAGGCAGCAACAACAGCAACAGTAACACTAAGTGTGGCAGCAACAACAGCAACATTAACACTGAGTGAGGCACCAACAACAGCAACATTAACACTGAGTGAGGCAACAACAACAGTAACATTAACACTGAGTGAGGCACCAACAACAGCAACATTAACACTGAGTGAGGCAGCAAAAACAGCAACATTAACACCGAGTGTGGCAGCAACAACAGCAACAGTAACACTGAGTGTGGCAGCAACAACAGCAACATTAACACTGAGTGAGGCAGCAACAACAGCAACAGTAACACCAAGTGTGGCAGCAACAACAGCAACAGTAACACCGAGTGTGGCAGCAACAACAGCAACATTAACAATGAGTGAGGCAGCAACAACAGCAACAGTAACACTGAGTGTGGCAGCAACAACAGCAACAGTAACACTGAGTGTGGCAGCAACAACAGCAACAGTAACACCAAGTGTGGCAGCAACAACAGCAACAGTAACACCGAGTGTGGCAGCAACTAACAGCAACATTAACAATGAGTGAGGCAGCAACAACAGCAACAGTAACACTGAGTGTGGCAGCAACAACAGCAACAGTAATACTGAGTGTGGCAGCAACATTAACACTGAGTGAGGCAGCAACAACAGCAACAGTAACACTGAGTGTGGCAGCAACAACAGCAACATTAACACTGAGTGTGGCAGCAACATTAACACTGAGTGAGGCAGCAACAACAGCAACAGTAACACTGAGTGTGGCAGCAACAACAGCAACATTAACACTGAGTGTGGCAGCAACATTAACACTGAGAGTGGCAACAACAACAGCAACATTAACACTGAGTGAGGCAGCAACAACAGAAACATTAACACTGAGTGAGGCAACAACAACAGCAACAGTAACACTGAGTGAGGCAACAACAACAGCAACATTAACATTGAGTGAGGCAGCAATAACAGCAACATTAACACTGAGCGTGGCAGCAACAACAGCAACATTAACACTGAGTGTGGCAGCAAGAACAGCAACATTAACACTGAGTGAGGCAGCAACAACAGCAACATTAACACTGAGTGAAGCAGCAACAACAGCAACATTAACACTGAGTGTGGCAGCAACAACAGCAACATTAACACTGAGTGTGGCAGCAACAACAGCAACATTAACACTGAGTGTGGCAACAACATTAACACTGAGTGTGGCAGCAACAACAGCAACATTAACACTGAGTCTGACATCAACAACAGCAACATTAACACTGAGTGTTGCAGCAACATTAACACTGAGTGTGGCAGCAACAACAGCAACATTAACACTTAGTGTGGCAGCAACAACAGCAACATTAACACTGAGTGTGGCAGCAACAACAGCAACATTAACACTGAGTGTGGCAGCAACATTAACACTGAGTGAGGAAGCAACAACAGCAACATTAACACTGAGTGTGGCAACAACACCAACAGCAACATTAACACTGAGTGTGGCAGCAACATTAACACTGAGTGAGGCAGCAACATTAACACTGAGTGAGGCAGCAACAACAGCAACATTAACACTGAGTGTTGCAGCAACAACAGCAACATTAACACTGAGTGTGGCAACAACAACAGCAACAGTAACACTGAGTGAGGCAGCAACAACAGCAACATTAATACTGAGTGTGGCAGCAACAACAGCAACATTAACACTGAGTGTGGCAGCAACAACAGCAACATTAACACTGAGCGTGGCAGCAACAACAGCAACATTAACACTGAGTGTGGCAGCAACAACAGCAACATTAACACTGAGTGAGGCAGCAACAACAGCAACATTAACACTGAGTGAGGCAGCAACAACAGCAACATTAACACTGAGTGAGGCAGCAACAACAGCAACATTAACACTGAGTGTGGCAGCAACAACAGCACCATTAACACTGCGTGTGGCAGCAACTTTACCACTGAGTGTGGCAGCAACATTAACACTGAGTGTGGCAGCAACAACAGCAACATTAACACTGAGTGAGACAACAACAACAGCAACATTAACACTGAGTGCGGCAGCAACATTAACACAGTGTGGCAGCAACAACAGCAACATTATCTCTGAGTGAGGCAGCAACATTAACACTGAGTGAGGCAGCAATATTAACACTGAGTGTGGCAGAAACATTAACACTGAGTGAGGCAGCAACATTAACATTGAGTGAGGCAGCAACATTAACACTGAGTGAGGCAGCAACAACAGCAACATTAACACTGAGTGTGGCAGCAACAACAGCAACATTAACACTGAGTGTGGCAGCAACAACAGCAACATTAACACTGAGTGTGTCAGCAACAACAGCAACAGTAACACTGAGTGAGGCAGCAACAACAGCAGCATTAACACTGAGTGTGGCAGCACCAACAGCAACATTAACACTGAGTGTGGCAGCAACAACAGCAACATTAACACTGAGTGAGGCCGCAACAACAGCAACATTAACACTGAGTCTGGCACCAACAACAGCAACATTAACACTGACTGTGGCAGCAACAACAGCAACAGTAACACTGAGTGTGGCAGCAACAACAGCAACATTAACACTGAGTGAGGCCGCAACAACAGCAACATTAACACTGAGTCTGGCACCAACAACAGCAACATTAACACTGACTGTGGCAGCAACAACAGCAACAGTAACACTGAGTGTGGCAGCAACAACAGCAACATTAACACTGAGTGAGGCAGCAACAACATCAGCATTAACACTGAGTGTGGCAGCACCAACAGCAACATTAACACTGAGTGAGGCAGCAACAACAGCAACATTAACACTGAGTGAGGCAGCAAAATTAACACTGAGTGAGGCAGCAACAACAGCAACATTAACACTGAGTGAGGCAGCAACATTAACACGGAGTGAGGCAGCAACAACAGTAACACTGAGTGAGGCAGCAACAACAGCAACAGTAACACTGAGTGTGGCAGCAACAACAGCAACATTAACACTGAGTGAGGCACCAACAACAGCAACATTAACACTGAGTGAGGCAACAACAACAGCAAGATTAACACTGAGTGAGGCACCAACAACAGCAACATTAACACTGAGTGAGGCAGCAACAACAGCAACATTAATACCGGTTGAGGCAGCAACATTAACACTGAGTGTGGCAGCAACAACAGCAACAGTAACACCAAGTGTGGCAGCAACAACAGCAACAGTAACACCGAGTGTGGGAGCAACAACAGCAACAGTAACACTGAGTGAGGCAGCAACAACAGCAACAGTAACACTGAGTGAGGCAGCAACAACAGCAACATTAACACCGAGTGTGGCAGCAACAACAGCAACAGTAACACTGAGTGTGGCAGCAACAACAGCAACATTATCGCCGAGTGTTGCAGCAACAACAGCATCATTAACACTGAGTGAGGCAGCAACAACAGCAACAGTAACACTGAGTGTGGCAGCAACAACAGAAACAGTAACACTGAGTGAGGCAGCAACAACAGCAACAGTAACACTGAGTGTGGCAGCAACAACAGCAACATTAACACTGAGTGTGGCAGCAACATTAACACTGAGTGTGGCAGCAACAACAGCAACATTAACACTGAGTGTGGCAGCAACATTAACACTGAGTGAGGCAGCAACAACAGCAACATTAACACTGAGTGTGGCAGCAACAACAGCAACATTAACACTGAGTGTGGCAACAACAACAGCAACATTAACACTGAGTGAGGCAGCAACAACAGAAACATTAACACTGAGTGAGGCAACAACAACAGCAACAGTAACACTGAGTGAGGCAACAACAACAGCAACAGTAACACTGAGTGAGGCAATAACATTAACACTGAGTGTGGCAGCAACAACAGCAACATTAACACTGAGTGAGGCAGCAACAACAGCAACATTAACACTGAGTGTGGCAACAACAACAGCAACAGTAACACTGAGTGAGGCAGCAACAACACCAACATTAATACTGAGTGTGGCAGCAACAACAGCAACATTAACACTGAGTGTGGCAGCAACAACAGCAACATTAACACTGAGCGTGGCAGCAACAACAGCAACATTAACACTGAGTGAGGCAGCAACAACAGCAACATTAACACTGAGTGAGGCAGCAACAACAGCAACATTAACACTGAGTGTGGCAGCAACAACAGCAACATTAACACTGAGTGTGGCAGCAACAACAGCAACATTAACACTGAGTGTGGCAGCAACATTAACACTGAGTGTGGCAGCAACAACAGCAACATTAACACTGAGTCTGGCAACAACAACAGCAGCATTAACACTGAGTGTGGCAGCAGCAACATTAACACTGAGTGAGACAACAACAACAGCAACATTAACACTGAGTGTGGCAGCACCATTAACACTGAGTGTGGCAGCAACAACAGCAACATTAACACAGTGTGGCAGCTATAACAGCAACATTGACACTGAGTGTGGCAGCAACAACAGCAGGATTAACACTGAGTGTGGCAGCAACAACAGCAACAGTAACACTGAGTGAGGCAGCAACAACAGCAACATTAACACTGAGTGAGGCACCAACAACAGCAACATTAACACTGAGTGAGGCACCAACAACAGCAACATTAACACTGAGTGAGGCAGCAACAACAGCAACAGTAACACTGAGTGAGGCAGCAACAACAGCAACATTAACACTGAGTGAGGCACCAACAACAGCAACATTAACACTGAGTGAGGCACCAACAACAGCAACATTAACACTGAGTGAGGCAGCAACAACAGCAACATTAACACTGAGTGTGGCAGCAACAACAGCAACATTAACACTGAGTGAGACAACAACAACAGCAACATTAACACTGAGTGTGGCAGCAACATTAACACAGTGCGGCAGCAACAACAGCAACATTAACATTGAGTGAGGCAGCAACATTAACACTGAGTGAGGCAGCAACAACAGCAACATTAACACTGAGTGTGGCAGCAACATTAACACAGTGCGGCAGCAACAACAGCAACATTAACATTGAGTGAGGCAGCAACATTAACACTGAGTGAGGCAGCAACAACAGCAACATTAACATTGAGTGAGGCAGCAACATTAACACTGAGTGAGGCAGCAACAACAGCAACATTAACACTGAGTGTGGCAGCACCAACAGCAACATTAACACTGAGTGAGGCAGCAACAACAGCAACATTAACACTGAGTGTGGCAGCAACAACAGCAACAGTAACACTGAGTGTGGCAGCAACAACAGAAACAGTAACACTGAGTGAGGCAGCAACAACAGCAACAGTAACACTGAGTGTGGCAGCAACAACAGCAACATTAACACTGAGTGTGGCAGCAACATTAACACTGAGTGAGGAAGCAACAACAGCAACATTAACACTGAGTGTGGCAGCAACAAAAGCAACATTAACACTGAGTGTGGCAACAACAACAGCAACATTAACACTGAGTGAGGCAGCAACAACAGAAACATTAACACTGAGTGAGGCAACAACAACAGCAACAGTAACACTGAGTGAGGCAACAACAACAGCAACAGTAACACTGAGTGAGGCAATAACATTAACACTGAGTGTGGCAGCAACAACAGCAACATTAACACTGAGTGAGGCAGCAACAACAGCAACATTAACACTGAGTGTGGCAACAACAACAGCAACAGTAACACTGAGTGAGACACCAACAACAGCAACATTAACACTGAGTGAGGCAGCAACAACAGCAACATTAACACTGAGTGTGGCAGCAACAACAGCAACATTAACACTGAGTGAGACAACAACAACAGCAACATTAACACTGAGTGTGGCAGCAACATTAACACAGTGCGGCAGCAACAACAGCAACATTAACATTGAGTGAGGCAGCAACATTAACACTGAGTGAGGCAGCAACAACAGCAACATTAACACTGAGTGTGGCAGCAACAACAGCAGGATTAACACTGAGTGTGGCAGCAACAACAGCAACATTAACACTGAATGTGGCAGCAACAACAGCAGGATTAACACTGAGTGTGGCAGCAACAACAGCAACAGTAACACTGAGTGAGGCAGCAACAACAGCAACATTAACACTGAGTGAGGCACCAACAACAGCAACATTAACACTGAGTGAGGCACCAACAACAGCAACATTAACACTGAGTGAGGCAGCAACATCAACACTGAGTGAGGCAACAACAACAGCAACATTAACACTGAGTGAGGCAGCAACATTAACACTGAGTGAGGCAGCAACATTAACACTTAGTGAGGCAGCAAATTTAACACTGAGTGAGGCAGCAACATTAACACTGAGTGAGGCAGCAACAACAGCAACATTAACATTGAGTGAGGCAGCAACATTAACACTGAGTGAGGCAGCAACAACAGCAACATTAACACTGAGTGTGGCAGCACCAACAGCAACATTAACACTGAGTGAGGCAGCAACAACAGCAACATTAACACTGAGTGTGGCAGCAACAACAGCAACAGTAACACTGAGTGTGGCAGCAACAACAGAAACAGTAACACTGAGTGAGGCAGCAACAACAGCAACAGTAACACTGAGTGTGGCAGCAACAACAGCAACATTAACACTGAGTGTGGCAGCAACATTAACACTGAGTGAGGCAGCAACAACAGCAACATTAACACTGAGTGTGGCAGCAACAAAAGCAACATTAACACTGAGTGTGGCAACAACAACAGCAACATTAACACTGAGTGAGGCAGCAACAACAGAAACATTAACACTGAGTGAGGCAACAACAACAGCAACAGTAACACTGAGTGAGGCAACAACAACAGCAACAGTAACACTGAGTGAGGCAATAACATTAACACTGAGTGTGGCAGCAACAACAGCAACATTAACACTGAGTGAGGCAGCAACCACAGCAACATTAACACTGAGTGTGGCAACAACAACAGCAACAGTAACACTGAGTGAGGCAGCAACAACACCAACATTAATACTGAGTGTGGCAGCAACAACAGCAACATTAACACTGAGTGTGGCAGCAACAACAGCAACATTAACACTGAGCGTGGCAGCAACAACAGCAACATTAACACTGAGTGAGGCAGCAACAACAGCAACATTAACACTGAGTGAGGCAGCAACAACAGCAACATTAACACTGAGTGTGGCAGCAACAACAGCAACATTAACACTGAGTGTGGCAGCAACAACAGCAACATTAACACTGAGTGTGGCAGCAACATTAACACTGAGTGTGGCAGCAACAACAGCAACATTAACACTGATTCTGGCAACAACAACAGCAACATTAACACTGAGTGTGGCAGCAGCAACATTAACACTGAGTGAGACAACAACAACAGCAACATTAACACTGAGTGTGGCAGCACCATTAACACTGAGTGTGGCAGCAACAACAGCAACATTAACACAGTGTGGCAGCTATAACAGCAACATTGACACTGAGTGTGGCAGCAACAACAGCAGTATTAACACTGAGTGTGGCAGCAACAACAGCAACAGTAACACTGAGTGAGGCAGCAACAACAGCAACATTAACACTGAGTGAGGCACCAACAACAGCAACATTAACACTGAGTGAGGCACCAACAACAGCAACATTAACACTGAGTGAGGCAGCAACAACAACAACAGTAACACTGAGTGAGGCAGCAACAACAGCAACATTAACACTGAGTGAGGCACCAACAACAGCAACATTAACACTGAGTGAGGCACCAACAACAGCTACATTAACACTGAGTGAGGCAGCAACAACAGCAACATTAACACTGAGTGTGGCAGCAACAACAGCAACATTAACACTGAGTGAGACAACAACAGCAACATTAACACTGAGTGTGGCAGCAACATTAACACAGTGTGGCAGCAATAACAGCAACATTAACATTGAGTGAGGCAGCAACATTAACACTGAGTGAGGCAGCAACAACAGCAACATTAACACTGAGTGTGGCAGCACCAACAGCAACATTAACACTGAGTGTGGCAGCAACAACAGCAGGATTAACACTGAGTGTGGCAGCAACAACAGCAACATTAACACTGAATGTGGCAGCAACAACAGCAGGATTAACACTGAGTGTGGCAGCAACAACAGCAACAGTAACACTGAGTGAGGCAGCAACAACAGCAACATTAACACTGAGTGAGGCACCAACAACAGCAACATTAACACTGAGTGAGGCACCAACAACAGCAACATTAACACTGAGTGAGGCAGCAACATCAACACTGAGTGAGGCAACAACAACAGCAACATTAACACTGAGTGAGGCAGCAACATTAACACTGAGTGAGGCAGCAACATTAACACTTAGTGAGGCAGCAAATTTAACACTGAGTGAGGCAGCAACATTAACACTGAGTGAGGCAGCAACAACAGCAACATTAACATTGAGTGAGGCAGCAACATTAACACTGAGTGAGGCAGCAACAACAGCAACATTAACACTGAGTGTGGCAGCACCAACAGCAACATTAACACTGAGTGAGGCAGCAACAACAGCAACATTAACACTGAGTGTGGCAGCAACAACAGCAACAGTAACACTGAGTGTGGCAGCAACAACAGAAACAGTAACACTGAGTGAGGCAGCAACAACAGCAACAGTAACACTGAGTGTGGCAGCAACAACAGCAACATTAACACTGAGTGTGGCAGCAACATTAACACTGAGTGAGGCAGCAACAACAGCAACATTAACACTGAGTGTGGCAGCAACAAAAGCAACATTAACACTGAGTGTGGCAACAACAACAGCAACATTAACACTGAGTGAGGCAGCAACAACAGAAACATTAACACTGAGTGAGGCAACAACAACAGCAACAGTAACACTGAGTGAGGCAACAACAACAGCAACAGTAACACTGAGTGAGGCAATAACATTAACACTGAGTGTGGCAGCAACAACAGCAACATTAACACTGAGTGAGGCAGCAACCACAGCAACATTAACACTGAGTGTGGCAACAACAACAGCAACAGTAACACTGAGTGAGGCAGCAACAACACCAACATTAATACTGAGTGTGGCAGCAACAACAGCAACATTAACACTGAGTGTGGCAGCAACAACAGCAACATTAACACTGAGCGTGGCAGCAACAACAGCAACATTAACACTGAGTGAGGCAGCAACAACAGCAACATTAACACTGAGTGAGGCAGCAACAACAGCAACATTAACACTGAGTGTGGCAGCAACAACAGCAACATTAACACTGAGTGTGGCAGCAACAACAGCAACATTAACACTGAGTGTGGCAGCAACATTAACACTGAGTGTGGCAGCAACAACAGCAACATTAACACTGATTCTGGCAACAACAACAGCAACATTAACACTGAGTGTGGCAGCAGCAACATTAACACTGAGTGAGACAACAACAACAGCAACATTAACACTGAGTGTGGCAGCACCATTAACACTGAGTGTGGCAGCAACAACAGCAACATTAACACAGTGTGGCAGCTATAACAGCAACATTGACACTGAGTGTGGCAGCAACAACAGCAGTATTAACACTGAGTGTGGCAGCAACAACAGCAACAGTAACACTGAGTGAGGCAGCAACAACAGCAACATTAACACTGAGTGAGGCACCAACAACAGCAACATTAACACTGAGTGAGGCACCAACAACAGCAACATTAACACTGAGTGAGGCAGCAACAACAACAACAGTAACACTGAGTGAGGCAGCAACAACAGCAACATTAACACTGAGTGAGGCACCAACAACAGCAACATTAACACTGAGTGAGGCACCAACAACAGCTACATTAACACTGAGTGAGGCTGCAACAACAGCAACATTAACACTGAGTGTGGCAGCAACAACAGCAACATTAACACTGAGTGAGACAACAACAGCAACATTAACACTGAGTGTGGCAGCAACATTAACACAGTGTGGCAGCAATAACAGCAACATTAACATTGAGTGAGGCAGCAACATTAACACTGAGTGAGGCAGCAACAACAGCAACATTAACACTGAGTGTGGCAGCACCAACAGCAACATTAACACTGAGTGTGGCAGCAACAACAGCAGGATTAACACTGAGTGTGGCAGCAACAACAGCAACATTAACACTGAATGTGGCAGCAACAACAGCAGGATTAACACTGAGTGTGGCAGCAACAACAGCAACAGTAACACTGAGTGAGGCAGCAACAACAGCAACATTAACACTGAGTGAGGCACCAACAACACCAACATTAACACTGAGTGAGGCACCAACAACAGCAACATTAACACTGAGTGAGGCAGCAACATCAACATTGAGTGAGGCAACAACAACAGCAACATTAACACTGAGTGAGGCAGCAACATTAACACTGAGTGAGGCAGCAACATTAACACTTAGTGAGGCAGCAAATTTAACACTGAGTGAGGCAGCAACATTAACACTGAGTGAGGCAGCAACAACAGCAACATTAACATTGAGTGAGGCAGCAACATTAACACTGAGTGAGGCAGCAACAACAGCAACATTAACACTGAGTGTGGCAGCACCAACAGCAACATTAACACTGAGTGAGGCAGCAACAACAGCAACATTAACACTGAGTGTGGCAGAAACAACAGCAACATTAACACTGAGTGAGACAACAACAACAGCAACATTAACACTGAGTGTGGCAGCAACATTAACACAGTGTGGCAGCAACAACAGCAACATTAACATTGAGTGAGGCAGCAACATTAACACTGAGTGAGGCAGCAACATTAACACTTAGTGAGGCAGCAAATTTAACACTGAGTGAGGCAGCAACATTAACACTGAGTGAGGCAGCAACAACAGCAACATTAACATTGAGTGAGGCAGCAACATTAACACTGAGTGAGGCAGCAACAACAGCAACATTAACACTGAGTGTGGCAGCACCAACAGCAACATTAACACTGAGTGTGGCAGCAACAACAGCAGGATTAACACTGAGTGTGGCAGCAACAACAGCAACATTAACACTGAGTGTGGCAGCAACAACAGCAGGATTAACACTGAGTGTGGCAGCAACAACAGCAACAGTAACACTGAGTGAGGCAGCAACAACAGCAACATTAACACTGAGTGAGGCACCAACAACAGCAACATTAACACTGAGTGAGGCACCAACAACAGCAACATTAACACTGAGTGAGGCAGCAACATCAACACTGAGTGAGGCAACAACAACAGCAACATTAACACTGAGTGAGGCAGCAACATTAACACTAAGTGAGGCAGCAACATTAACACTTAGTGAGGCAGCAAAATTAACACTGAGTGAGGCAGCAACATTAACACTGAGTGAGGCAGCAACAACAGCAACATTAACATTGAGTGAGGCAGCAACATTAACACTGAGTGAGGCAGCAACAACAGCAACATTAACACTGAGTGTGGCAGCACCAACAGCAACATTAACACTGAGTGTGGCAGCAACAACAGCAGGATTAACACTGAGTGTGGCAGCAACAACAGCAACATTAACACTGAGTGTGGCAGCAACAACAGCAGGATTAACACTGAGTGTGGCAGCAACAACAGCAACAGTAACACTGAGTGAGGCAGCAACAACAGCAACATTAACACTGAGTGAGGCACCAACAACAGCAACATTAACACTGAGTGAGGCACCAACAACAGCAACATTAACACTGAGTGAGGCAGCAACATCAACACTGAGTGAGGCAACAACAACAGCAACATTAACACTGAGTGAGGCAGCAACATTAACACTGAGTGAGGCAGCAACATTAACACGGAGTGAGGCAGCAACAACAGCAACAGTAACACTGAGTGAGGCAGCAACATTAACACTGAGTGAGGCAGCAACAGTAACACTGAGTGAGGCAGCAACAACAGCAACAGTAACACTGAGTGAGGCAGCAACAACAGCAACAGTAACACTAAGTGTGGCAGCAACAACAGCAACATTAACACTGAGTGAGGCACCAACAACAGCAACATTAACACTGAGTGAGGCAACAACAACAGCAACATTAACACTGAGTGAGGCACCAACAACAGCAACATTAACACTGAGTGAGGCAGCAAAAACAGCAACATTAACACCGAGTGAGGCAGCAACATTAATACTGAGTGTGGCAGCAAAAACATCAACAGTAACACCAAGTGTGGCAGCAACAACAGCAACAGTAACACCGAGTGAGGCAGCAAAAACAGCAACATTAACACCGAGTGAGGCAGCAACAATAATACTGAGTGTGGCAGCAACAACAGCAACAGTAACACCAAGTGTGGCAGCAACAGTAACACCGAGTGTGGCAGCAACAACAGCAACAGTAACACTGAGTGAGGCAGCAACAACAGCAACAGTAACACTGAGTGAGGCAGCAACAACAGCAACATTAACACCGAGTGTGGCAGCAACAACAGCAACAGTAACACTGAGTGTGGCAGCAACAACAGCAACTTTAACACCGAGTGTGGCAGCAACAACAGCAACAGTACCACTGAGCGTGGCAGCAACAACAGCAACAGTAACACTGAGTGAGGCAGCAACAACAGCAACAGTAACACTGAGTGTGGCAGCAACAACAGCAACAGTAACACCAAGTGTGGCAGCAACAACAGCAACAGTAACACCGATTGTGGCAGCAACAACAGCAACATTAACAATGAGTGAGGCAGCAACAACAGCAACAGTAACAGTGAGTGTGGCAGCAACAACAGCAACAGTAACACTGAGTGTGGCAGCAACAACAGCAACAGTAACACTGAGTGAGGCAGCAACAACAGCAACAGTAATACTGAGTGTGGCAGCAACATTAACACTGAGTGAGGCAGCAACAACAGCAACAGTAACACTGATTGTGGCAGCACCAACAGCAACATTAACACTGAGTGTGGCAGCAACAACAGCAGGATTAACACTGAGTGTGGCAGCAACAACAGCAACATTAACACTGAGTGTGGCAGCAACAACAGCAGGATTAACACTGAGTGTGGCAGCAACAACAGCAACATTAACACTGAGTGTGGCAGCAACAACAGCAGGATTAACACTGAGTGTGGCAGCAACAACAGCAACATTAACACTGAGTGAGGCACCAACAACAGCAACATTAACACTGAGTGAGGCACCAACAACCTCAACATTAACACTGAATGAGGCAGCAACATCAACACTGAGTGAGGCAACAACAACAGCAACATTAACACTGAGTGAGGCAGCAACATTAACACTGAGTGAGGCAGCAACATTAACACGGAGTGAGGCAGCAACAACAGCAACAGTAACACTGAGTGAGGCAGCAACATTAACACTGAGTGAGGCAGCAACAGTAACACTGAGTGAGGCAGCAACAACAGCAACAGTAACACTGAGTGAGGCAGCAACAACAGCAACAGTAACACTAAGTGTGGCAGCAACAACAGCAACATTAACACTGAGTGAGGCACCAACAACAGCAACATTAACACTGAGTGAGGCAACAACAACAGCAACATTAACACTGAGTGAGGCACCAACAACAGCAACATTAACACTGAGTGAGGCAGCAAAAACAGCAACATTAACACCGAGTGAGGCAGCAACATTAATACTGAGTGTGGCAGCAACAACAGCAACAGTAACACCAAGTGTGGCAGCAACAACAGCAACAGTAACACCGAGTGTGGCAGCAACAACAGCAACAGTAACACTGAGTGAGGCAGCAACAACAGCAACAGTAACACTGAGTGAGGCAGCAACAACAGCAACATTAACACCGAGTGTGGCAGCAACAACAGCAACAGTAACACTGAGTGTGGCAGCAACAACAGCAACATTAACACCGAGTGTGGCAGCAACAACAGCAACAGTACCACTGAGTGTGGCAGCAACAACAGCAACAGTAACACTGAGTGAGGCAGCAACAACAGCAACAGTAACACTGAGTGTGGCAGCAACAACAGCAACAGTAACACCAAGTGTGGCAGCAACAACAGCAACAGTAACACCGAGTGTGGCAGCAACAACAGCAACATTAACAATGAGTGAGGCAGCAACAACAGCAACAGTAACACTGAGTGTGGCAGCAACAACAGCAACAGTAACACTGAGTGTGGCAGCAACAACAGCAACAGTAACACTGAGTGAGGCAGCAACAACAGCAACAGTAATACTGAGTGTGGCAGCAACATTAACACTGAGTGAGGCAGCAACAACAGCAACAGTAACACTGAGTGTGGCAGCAACAACAGCAACATTAACACTGAGTGTGGCAGCAACATTAACACTGAGTGAGGCAGCAACAACAGCAACAGTAACACTGAGTGTGGCAGCAACAACAGCAACATTAACACTGAGTGTGGCAGCAACATTAACACTGAGAGTGGCAACAACAACAGCAACATTAACACTGAGTGAGGCAGCAACAACAGAAACATTAACACTGAGTGAGGCAACAACAACAGCAACAGTAACACTGAGTGAGGCAACAACAACAGCAACATTAACATTGAGTGAGGCAGCAACAACAGCAACATTAACACTGAGCGTGGCAGCAACAACAGCAACATTAACACTGAGTGTGGCAGCAAGAACAGCAACATTAACACTGAGTGAGGCAGCAACAACAGCAACATTAACACTGAGTGAGGCAGCAACAACAGCAACATTAACACTGAGTGTGGCAGCAACAACAGCAACATTAACACTGAGTGTGGCAGCAACAACAGCAACATTAACACTGAGTGTGGCAGCAACATTAACACTGAGTGTGGCAGCAACAACAGCAATATTAACACTGAGTCTGGCATCAACAACAGCAACATTAACACTGAGTGTGGCAGCAACATTAACACTGAGTGTGGCAGCAACATTAACACTGAGTGTGGCAGCAACAACAGCAACATTAACACTGAGTGTGGCAGCAACAACAGCAACATTAACACTGAGTTTGGCAGCAACAACAGCAACATTAACACTGAGTGTGGCAGCAACATTAACACTGAGTGAGGAAGCAACAACAGCAACATTAACACTGAGTGTGGCAACAACACCAACAGCAACATTAACACTGAGTGTGGCAGCAACATTAACACTGAGTGAGGCAGCAACATTAACACTGAGTGAGGCAGCAACAACAGCAACATTAACACTGAGTGTTGCAGCAACAACAGCAACATTAACACTGAGTGTGGCAACAACAACAGCAACAGTAACACAGAGTGAGGCAGCAACAACAGCAACATTAATACTGAGGGTGGCAGCAACAACAGCAACATTAACACTGAGTGTGGCAGCAACAACAGCAACATTAACACTGAGCGTGGCAGCAACAACAGCAACATTAACACTGAGTGTGGCAGCAACAACAGCAACATTAACACTGAGTGAGGCAGCAACAACAGCAACATTAACACTGAGTGAGGCAGCAACAACAGCAACATTAACACTGAGTGAGGCAGCAACAACAGCAACATTAACACTGAGTGTGGCAGCAACAACAGCACCATTAACACTGAGTGTGGCAGCAACATTACCACTGAGTGTGGCAGCAACATTAACACTGAGTGTGGCAGCAACAACAGTAACATTAACACTGAGTGTGGCAGCAACAACAGCAACATTAACACTGAGTGAGACAACAACAACAGCAACATTAACACTGAGTGTGGCAGCAACATTAACACAGTGTGGCAGCAACAACAGCAACATTATCTCTGAGTGAGGCAGCAACATAAACATTGAGTGAGGCAGCAACATTAACACTGAGTGAGGCAGCAACATTAACACTTAGTGAGGCAGCAAATTTAACACTGAGTGAGGCAGCAACATTAACACTGAGTGAGGCAGCAACAACAGCAACATTAACATTGAGTGAGGCAGCAACATTAACACTGAGTGAGGCAGCAACAACAGCAACATTAACACTGAGTGTGGCAGCACCAACACCAACATTAACACTGAGTGTGGCAGCAACAACAGCAGGATTAACACTGAGTGTGGCAGCAACAACAGCAACATTAACACTGAGTGTGGCAGCAACAACAGCAGGATTAACACTGAGTGTGGCAGCAACAACAGCAACAGTAACACTGAGTGAGGCAGCAACAACAGCAACATTAACACTGAGTGAGGCACCAACAACAGCAACATTAACACTGAGTGAGGCACCAACAACAGCAACATTAACACTGAGTGAGGCAGCAACATCAACACTGAGTGAGGCAACAACAACAGCAACATTAACACTGAGTGAGGCAGCAACATTAACACTGAGTGAGGCAGCAACATTAACACTTAGTGAGGCAGCAAATTTAACACTGAGTGAGGCAGCAACATTAACACTGAGTGAGGCAGCAACAACAGCAACATTAACATTGAGTGAGGCAGCAACATTAACACTGAGTGAGGCAGCAACAACAGCAACATTAACACTGAGTGTGGCAGCACCAACAGCAACATTAACACTGAGTGTGGCAGCAACAACAGCAGGATTAACACTGAGTGTGGCAGCAACAACAGCAACATTAACACTGAGTGTGGCAGCAACAACAGCAGGATTAACACTGAGTGTGGCAGCAACAACAGCAACATTAACACTGAGTGAGGCACCAACAACAGCAACATTAACACTGAGTGAGGCACCAACAACCTCAACATTAACACTGAGTGAGGCAGCAACATCAACACTGAGTGAGGCAACAACAACAGCAACATTAACACTGAGTGAGGCAGCAACATTAACACTGAGTGAGGCAGCAACATTAACACGGAGTGAGGCAGCAACAACAGCAACAGTAACACTGAGTGAGGCAGCAACATTAACACTGAGTGAGGCAGCAACAGTAACACTGAGTGAGGCAGCAACAACAGCAACAGTAACACTGAGTGAGGCAGCAACAACAGCAACAGTAACACTAAGTGTGGCAGCAACAACAGCAACATTAACACTGAGTGAGGCACCAACAACAGCAACATTAACACTGAGTGAGGCAACAACAACAGCAACATTAACACTGAGTGAGGCACCAACAACAGCAACATTAACACTGAGCGAGGCAGCAAAAACAGCAACATTAACACCGAGTGAGGCAGCAACATTAATACTGAGTGTGGCAGCAACAACAGCAACAGTAACACCAAGTGTGGCAGCAACAACAGCAACAGTAACACCGAGTGTGGCAGCAACAACAGCAACAGTAACACTGAGTGAGGCAGCAACAACAGCAACATTAACACCGAGTGTGGCAGCAACAACAGCAACAGTAACACTGAGTGTGGCAGCAACAACAGCAACATTAACACCGAGTGTGGCAGCAACAACAGCAACAGTACCACTGAGTGTGGCAGCAACAACAGCAACAGTAACACTGAGTGAGGCAGCAACAACAGCAACAGTAACACTGAGTGTGGCAGCAACAACAGCAACAGTAACACCAAGTGTGGCAGCAACAACAGCAACAGTAACACCGAGTGTGGCAGCAACAACAGCAACATTAACAATGAGTGAGGCAGCAACAACAGCAACAGTAACACTGAGTGTGGCAGCAACAACAGCAACAGTAACACTGAGTGTGGCAGCAACAACAGCAACAGTAACACTGAGTGAGGCAGCAACAACAGCAACAGTAATACTGAGTGTGGCAGCAACATTAACACTGAGTGAGGCAGCAACAACAGCAACAGTAACACTGAGTGTGGCAGCAACAACAGCAACATTAACACTGAGTGTGGCAGCAACATTAACACATGAGTGAGGCAGCAACAACAGCAACAGTAACACTGAGTGTGGCAGCAACAACAGCAACATTAACACTGAGTGTGGCAGCAACATTAACACTGAGAGTGGCAACAACAACAGCAACATTAACACTGAGTGAGGCAGCAACAACAGAAACATTAACACTGAGTGAGGCAACAACAACAGCAACAGTAACACTGAGTGAGGCAACAACAACAGCAACATTAACATTGAGTGAGGCAGCAACAACAGCAACATTAACACTGAGCGTGGCAGCAACAACAGCAACATTAACACTGAGTGTGGCAGCAAGAACAGCAACATTAACACTGAGTGAGGCAGCAACAACAGCAACATTAACACTGAGTGAGGCAGCAACAACAGCAACATTAACACTGAGTGTGGCAGCAACAACAGCAACATTAACACTGAGTGTGGCAGCAACAACAGCAACATTAACACTGAGTGTGGCAGCAACATTAACACTGAGTGTGGCAGCAACAACAGCAATATTAACACTGAGTCTGGCATCAACAACAGCAACATTAACACTGAGTGTGGCAGCAACATTAACACTGAGTGTGGCAGCAACATTAACACTGAGTGTGGCAGCAACAACAGCAACATTAACACTGAGTGTGGCAGCAACAACAGCAACATTAACACTGAGTTTGGCAGCAACAACAGCAACATTAACACTGAGTGTGGCAGCAACATTAACACTGAGTGAGGAAGCAACAACAGCAACATTAACACTGAGTGTGGCAACAACACCAACAGCAACATTAACACTGAGTGTGGCAGCAACATTAACACTGAGTGAGGCAGCAACATTAACACTGAGTGAGGCAGCAACAGCAGCAACATTAACACTGAGTGTTGCAGCAACAACAGCAACATTAACACTGAGTGTGGCAACAACAACAGCAACAGTAACACAGAGTGAGGCAGCAACAACAGCAACATTAATACTGAGGGTGGCAGCAACAACAGCAACATTAACACTGAGTGTGGCAGCAACAACAGCAACATTAACACTGAGCGTGGCAGCAACAACAGCAACATTAACACTGAGTGTGGCAGCAACAACAGCAACATTAACACTGAGTGAGGCAGCAACAACAGCAACATTAAACACTGAGTGAGGCAGCAACAACAGCAACATTAACACTGAGTGAGGCAGCAACAACAGCAACATTAACACTGAGTGTGGCAGCAACAACAGCACCATTAACACTGAGTGTGGCAGCTAACATTACCACTGAGTGTGGCAGCAACATTAACACTGAGTGTGGCAGCAACAACAGTAACATTAACACTGAGTGTGGCAGCAACAACAGCAACATTAACACTGAGTGAGACAACAACAACAGCAACATTAACACTGAGTGTGGCAGCAACATTAACACAGTGTGGCAGCAACAACAGCAACATTATCTCTGAGTGAGGCAGCAACATTAACACTGAGTGAGGCAGCAACATTAACACTGAGTGTGGCAGCAACATTAACACTGAGTGAGGCAGCAACATTAACACTGAGTGAGGCAGCAACATTAACACTGAGTGAGGCAGCAACAACAGCAACATTAACATTGAGTGAGGCAGCAACATTAACACTGAGTGAGGCAGCAACAACAGCAACATTAACACTGAGTGTGGCAGCACCAACACCAACATTAACACTGAGTGTGGCAGCAACAACAGCAGGATTAACACTGAGTGTGGCAGCAACAACAGCAACATTAACACTGAGTGTGGCAGCAACAACAGCAGGATTAACACTGAGTGTGGCAGCAACAACAGCAACAGTAACACTGAGTGAGGCAGCAACAACAGCAACATTAACACTGAGTGAGGCACCAACAACAGCAACATTAACACTGAGTGAGGCACCAACAACAGCAACATTAACACTGAGTGAGGCAGCAACATCAGAGTGTGGCAGCACCAACAGCAACATTAACACTGAGTGAGGCAGCAACAACAGCAACATTAACACTGAGTGAGGCAGCAAAATTAACACTGAGTGAGGCAGCAACAACAGCAACATTAACACTGAGTGAGGCAGCAAAATTAACACTGAGTGAGGCAGCAACATTAACACTGAGTGTGGCAGCAACAACAGCAACATTAACACTGAGTGAGGCAGCAACAACAGCAGCATTAACACTGAGTGTGGCAGCAACATTAACACTGAGTGAGGCAGCAACAACAGCAACAGTAACACTGAGTGTGGCAGCAACAACAGGAACATTAACACTGAGTGTGGCAGCAAAAACAGGAACATTAACACCGAGTGTGGCAGCAACAACAGCATTATTAACACTGAGTGTGGCAGCAACAACAGCAACATTAACACTGAGCGTGGCAGCAACAACAGCAACATTAACACTGAGTGTGGCAGCAACAACAGCAATATTAACACTGAGGCAGCAAAAACAGCAACATTAACACTGAGTGTGGCAGCAACAACAGCAACATTAACACTGAGGCAGCAACAACAGCAACATTAACGCTGAGTGAGGCAGCAACAACAGCAACAATAACACTGAGTGAGGCAGCAACATTAACACTGAGTGTGGCAGCAGCAACAGCAACATTAACACTGAGTGAGGCAGCAACATTAACACTGAGTGTGGAAGCAACAACAGCAACATTAACACTGAGTGAGGCAACAACATTAACACTGAGTGTGGCAGCAACAACAGCAACATTAACGCTGAGTGAGGCAGCAACAACAGCAACATTAACACTGAGTGAGGCAGCAACATTAACACTGAGTGTGGCAGCAACAACAGCAACATTATCACTGAGTGAGGCAGCAACATTAACACTGAGTGTGGCAGCAACAACAGCAACATTAACACTGAGTGAGGCAGCAACATTAACACTGAGTGTGGCAGCAACAACAGCAACATTAACACTGAGTGAGGCAGCAACATTAACCCTGAGTGTGGCAGCAACAACAGCAACATTAACACTGAGTGTGGCAGCAACAACAGCAACATTAACACTGAGTGTGGCAGCAACAACAGCAACATTAACACTGAGTGAGGCAGCAACATTAACACTGAGTGTGGCAGCAACAACAGCAACATTAACACTGAGTGTGGCAGCAACAACAGCAACATTACCACTGAGTGAGGCAGCAACATTAACACTGAGTGTGGAAGCAACAACAGCAACATTAACACTGAGTGAGGCAGCAACATTAACGCTGAGTGTGGCAGCAACAACAGCAACATTAACGCTGAGTGAGGCAGCAACAACAGCAACATTAACACTGAGTGAGGCAGCAACATTAACACTGAGTGTGGCAGCAACAACAGCAACAGTAACACCAAGTGTGGCAGCAACAACAGCAACAGTAACACCAAGTGTGGCAGCAACAACAGCAACAGTAACACCGAGTGTGGCAGCAACAACAGCAACAGTAACACTGAGTGAGGCAACAACAACAGCAACATTAACACTGAGTGAGGCAACAACAACAGCAACATTAACACTGAGTGAGGCACCAACAACAGCAACATTAACACTGAGTGAGGCAGCAAAAACAGCAACATTAACACCGAGTGAGGCAGCAACATTAATACTGAGTGTGGCAGCAACAACAGCAACAGTAACACCAAGTGTGGCAGCAACAACAGCAACAGTAACACCGAGTGTGGCAGCAACAACAGCAACAGTAACACTGAGTGAGGCAGCAACAACAGCAACAGTAACACTGAGTGAGGCAGCAACAACAGCAACATTAACACCGAGTGTGGCAGCAACAACAGCAACAGTAACACTGAGTGTGGCAGCAACAACAGCAACATTAACACCGAGTGTGGCAGCAACAACAGCAACAGTACCACTGAGTGTGGCAGCAACAACAGCAACAGTAACACTGAGTGTGGCAGCAACAACAGCAACATTAACACTGAGTGAGGCAGCAACAACAGCAACAGTAACACTGAGTGTGGCAGCAACAACAGCAACAGTAACACCAAGTGTGGCAGCAACAACAGCAACAGTAACACCGAGTGTGGCAGCAACACCAGCAACATTAACAATGAGTGAGGAGCAACAACAGCAACAGTAACACTGAGTGTGGCAGCAAACAACAGCAACAGTAACACTGAGTGAGGCCGCAACAACAGCAACAGTAATACTGAGTGTGGCAGCAACATTAACACTGAGTGAGGCAGCAACAACAGCAACAGTAACACTGAGTGTGGCAGCAACAACAGCAACATTAACACTGAGTGTGGCAGCAACATTAACACTGAGTGAGGCAGCAACAACAGCAACAGTAACACTGAGTGTTGGCAGCAACAACAGCCAACATTAACACTGAGTGTGGCAGCACATTACACTAGTGCACACCATTACACTTGAGGCAGCAAAATTAACACTGAGTGAGGCAGCAACATTAACACTGAGTGTGGCAGCAACAACAGCAACATTAACACTGAGTGAGGCAGCAACAACAGCAGCATTAACACTGAGTGTGGCAGCAACATTAACACTGAGTGAGGCAGCAACAACAGCAACAGTAACACTGAGTGTGGCAGCAACAACAGCAACATTAACACTGAGTGTGGCAGCAACAACAGCAACATTACCACCGAGTGTGGCAGCAAGAACAGCATTATTAACACTGAGTGTGGCAGCAACAACAGCAACATTAACACTGAGCGTGGCAGCAACAACAGCAACATTAACACTGAGTGTGGCAGCAACAACAGCAACATTAACACTGAGGCAGCAACAACAGCAACATTAACACTGAGTGTGGCAGCAACAACAGCAACAGTAACACTGAGTGTGGCAGCAACAACAGCAACAGTAACACTGAGTGTGGCAGCAACAACAGCAACATTAACACCGAGTGTGGCAGCAACAACAGCAACAGTAACACTGAGTGTGGCAGCAACAACAGCAACATTAACACTGAGTGTGGCAGCAACATTAACACTGAGTGTGGCAGCAACAACAGCAACATTAACACTGAGTCTGGCATCAACAACAGCAACATTAACACTGAGTGTGGCAGCAACATTAACACTGAGTGTGGCAGCAACAACAGCAACATTAACACTGAGTGTGGCAGCAACAACAGCAACATTAACACTGAGTGTGGCAGCAACAACAGCAACATTAACACTGAGTGTGGCAGCAACATTAACACTGAGTGAGGAAGCAACAACAGCAACATTAACACTGAGTGTGGCAACAACACCAACAGCAACATTAACACTGAGTGTGGCAGCAACATTAACACTGAGTGAGGCAGCAACATTAACACTGAGTGAGGCAGCAACAGCAGCAACATTAACACTGAGTGTTGCAGCAACAACAGCAACATTAACACTGAGTGTGGCAACAACAACAGCAACAGTAACACTGAGTGAGGCAGCAACAACAGCAACATTAATACTGAGGGTGGCAGCAACAACAGCAATATTAACACTGAGTGTGGCAGCAACAACAGCAACATTAACACTGAGCGTGGCAGCAACAACAGCAACATTAACACTGAGTGTGGCAGCAACAACAGCAACATTAACACTGAGTGAGGCAGCAACAACAGCAACATTAACACTGAGTGAGGCAGCAACAACAGCAACATTAACACTGAGTGAGGCAGCAACAACAGCAACATTAACACTGTGTGTGGCAGCAACAACAGCACCATTAACACTGAGTGTGGCAGCTACATTACCACTGAGTGTGGCAGCAACATTAACACTGAGTGTGGCAGCAACAACAGTAACATTAACACTGAGTGTGGCAGCAACAACAGCAACATTAACACTGAGTGAGACAACAACAACAGCAACATTAACACTGAGTGTGGCAGCAACATTAACACAGTGTGGCAGCAACAACAGCAACATTATCTCTGAGTGAGGCAGCAACATTAACACTGAGTGAGGCAGCAACATTAACACTGAGTGTGGCAGCAACATTAACACTGAGTGAGGCAGCAACATTAACATTGAGTGAGGCAGCAACATTAACACTGAGTGAGGCAGCAACAACAGCAACATTAACACTGAGTGTGGCAGCAACAACAGCAACATTAACACTGAGTGTGGCAGCAACAACAGCAACATTAACACTGAGTGTGGCAGCAACAACAGCAACAGTAACACTGAGTGAGGCAGCAACAACAGCAGCATTAACACTGAGTGTGGCAGCACCAACAGCAACATTAACACTGAGTGTGGCAGCAACAACAGCAACATTAACACTGAGTGAGGCCGCAACAACAGCAACATTAACACTGAGTCTGGCACCAACAACAGCAACATTAACACTGACTGTGGCAGCAACAACAGCAACAGTAAAACTGAGTGTGGCAGCAACAACAGCAACATTAACACTGAGTGAGGCAGCAACAACAGGTGCATTAACACTGAGTGTGGCAGCACCAACAGCAACATTAACACTGAGTGAGGCAGCAACAACAGCAACATTAACACTGAGTGAGGCAGCAAAATTAACACTGAGTGAGGCAGCAACAACAGCAACATTAACACTGAGTGAGGCAGCAAAATTAACACTGAGTGAGGCAGCAACATTAACACTGAGTGTGGCAGCAACAACAGCAACATTAACACTGAGTGAGGCAGCAACAACAGCAGCATTAACACTGAGTGTGGCAGCAACATTAACACTGAGTGAGGCAGCAACAACAGCAACAGTAACACTGAGTGTGGCAGCAACAACAGGAACATTAACACTGAGTGTGGCAGCAACAACAGGAACATTAACACCGAGTGTGGCAGCAACAACAGCATTATTAACACTGAGTGTGGCAGCAACAACAGCAACATTAACACTGAGGCAGCAACAACAGCAACATTAACGCTGAGTGAGGCAGCAACAACAGCAACATTAACACTGAGTGAGGCAGCAACATTAACACTGAGTGTGGCAGCAGCAACAGCAACATTAACACTGAGTGAGGCAGCAACATTAACACTGAGGCAGCAAAAACAGCAACATTAACACTGAGTGTGGCAGCAACAACAGCAACATTAACACTGAGGCAGCAACAACAGCAACATTAACGCTGAGTGAGGCAGCAACAACAGCAACATTAACACTGAGTGAGGCAGCAACATTAACACTGAGTGTGGCAGCAGCAACAGCAACATTAACACTGAGTGAGGCAGCAACATTAACACTGAGTGTGGAAGCAACAACAGCAACATTAACACTGAGTGATGCAACAACATTAACACTGAGTGTGGCAGCAACAACAGCAACATTAACGCTGAATGAGGCAGCAACAACAGCAACATTAACACTGAGTGAGGCAGCAACATTAACACTGAGTGTGGCAGCAACAACAGCAACATTATCACTGAGTGAGGCAGCAACATTAACACTGAGTGTGGCAGCAACAACAGCAACATTAACACTGAGTGAGGCAGCAACATTAACACTGAGCGTGGCAGCAACAACAGCAACATTAACACTGAGTGAGGCAGCAACATTAACACTGAGTGTGGCAGCAACAACAGCAACATTAACACTGAGTGTGGCAGCAACAACAGCAACATTAACACTGAGTGTGGCAGCAACAACAGCAACATTAACACTGAGTGAGGCAGCAACATTAACACTGAGTGTGGCAGCAACAACAGCAACATTAACACTGAGTGTGGCAGCAACAACAGCAACATTACCACTGAGTGAGGCAGCAACATTAACACTGAGTGTGGAAGCAACAACAGCAACATTAACACTGAGTGAGGCAGCAACATTAACGCTGAGTGTGGCAGCAACAACAGCAACATTAACGCTGAGTGAGGCAGCAACAACAGCAACATTAACACTGAGTGAGGCAGCAACATTAACACTGAGTGTGGCAGCAACAACAGCAACAGTAACACCAAGTGTGGCAGCAACAACAGCAACAGTAACACCAAGTGTGGCAGCAACAACAGCAACAGTAACACCGAGTGTGGCAGCAACAACAGCAACAGTAACACTGAGTGAGGCAACAACAACAGCAACATTAACACTGAGTGAGGCAACAACAACAGCAACATTAACACTGAGTGAGGCACCAACAACAGCAACATTAACACTGAGTGAGGCAGCAAAAACAGCAACATTAACACCGAGTGAGGCAGCAACATTAATACTGAGTGTGGCAGCAACAACAGCAACAGTAACACCAAGTGTGGCAGCAACAACAGCAACAGTAACACCGAGTGTGGCAGCAACAACAGCAACAGTAACACTGAGTGAGGCAGCAACAACAGCAACAGTAACACTGAGTGAGGCAGCAACAACAGCAACATTAACACCGAGTGTGGCAGCAACAACAGCAACAGTAACACTGAGTGTGGCAGCAACAACAGCAACATTAACACCGAGTGTGGCAGCAACAACAGCAACAGTACCACTGAGTGTGGCAGCAACAACAGCAACAGTAACACTGAGTGTGGCAGCAACAACAGCAACATTAAAACTGAGTGAGGCAGCAACAACAGCAACATTAACACTGAGTGTGGCAGCAACAACAGCAACATTAACACTGACTGTGGCAGCAACAACAGCAACAGTAACACTGAGTGTGGCAGCAACAACAGCAACATTAACACTGAGTGAGGCAGCAACAACAGGTGCATTAACACTGAGTGTGGCAGCACCAACAGCAACATTAACACTGAGTGTGGCAGCAACAACAGCAACATTAACACTGAGTGAGGCCGCAACAACAGCAACATTAACACTGAGTCTGGCACCAACAACAGCAACATTAACACTGACTGTGTCAGCAACAACAGCAACAGTAACACTGAGTGTGGCAGCAACAACAGCAACATTAACACTGAGTGAGGCAGCAACAACAGGTGCATTAACACTGAGTGTGGCAGCACCAACAGCAACATTAACACTGAGTGAGGCAGCAACAACAGCAACATTAACAATGAGTGAGGCAGCAAAATTAACACTGAGTGAGGCAGCAACAACAGCAACATTAACACTGAGTGAGGCAGCAAAATTAACACTGAGTGAGGCAGCAACATTAACACTGAGTGTGGCAGCAACAACAGCAACATTAACACTGAGTGAGGCAGCAACAACAGCAGCATTAACACTGAGTGTGGCAGCAACATTAACACTGAGTGAGGCAGCAACAACAGCAACAGTAACACTGAGTGTGGCAGCAACAACAGCAACATTAACACTGAGTGTGGCAGCAACAACAGCAACATTACCACCGAGTGTGGCAGCAAGAACAGCATTATTAACACTGAGTGTGGCAGCAACAACAGCAACATTAACACTGAGCGTGGCAGCAACAACAGCAACATTAACACTGAATGTGGCAGCAACAACAGCAACATTAACACTGAGGCAGCAACAACAGCAACATTAACACTGAGTGTGGCAGCAACAACAGCAACAGTAACACTGAGTGTGGCAGCAACAACAGCAACAGTAACACAAAGTGTGGCAGCAACAACAGCAACATTAACACCGAGTGTGGCAGCAACAACAGCAACAGTAACACTGAGTGTGGCAGCAACAGTAACACTGAGTGAGGCAGCAACAACAGCAACAGTAACACTGAGTGTGGCAGCAACAACAGCAACAGTAACACCAAGTGTGGCAGCAACAACAGCAACAGTAACACCGAGTGTGGCAGCAACAACAGCAACATTAACAATGAGTGAGGCAGCAACAACAGCAACAGTAACACTGAGTGTGGCAGCAACAACAGCAACAGTAACACTGAGTGTGGCAGCAACAACAGCAACAGTAACACTGAGTGAGGCAGCAACAACAGCAACAGTAATACTGAGTGTGGCAGCAACATTAACACTGAGTGAGGCAGCAACAACAGCAACATTAACACTGAGTGTGGCAGCAACAACAGCAACATTAACACTGAGTGTGGCAGCAACATTAACACTGAGTGAGGCAGCAACAACAGCAACAGTAACACTGAGTGTGGCAGCAACAACAGCAACATTAACACTGAGTGTGGCAGCAACATTAACACTGAGAGTGGCAACAACAACAGCAACATTAACACTGAGTGAGGCAGCAACAACAGAAACATTAACACTGAGTGAGGCAACAACAACAGCAACAGTAACACTGAGTGAGGCAACAACAACAGCAACATTAACATTGAGTGAGGCAGCAACAACAGCAACATTAACACTGAGCGTGGCAGCAACAACAGCAACATTAACACTGAGTGTGGCAGCAAGAACAGCAACATTAACACTGAGTGAGGCAGCAACAACAGCAACATTAACACTGAGTGAGGCAGCAACAACAGCAACATTAACACTGAGTGTGGCAGCAACAACAGCAACATTAACACTGAGTGTGGCAGCAACAACAGCAACATTAACACTGAGTGTGGCAACAACATTAACACTGAGTGTGGCAGCAACAACAGCAACATTAACACTGAGTCTGGCATCAACAACAGCAACATTAACACTGAGTGTGGCAGCAACATTAACACTGAGTGTGGCAGCAACAACAGCAACATTAACACTTAGTGTGGCAGCAACAACAGCAACATTAACACTGAGTGTGGCAGCAACAACAGCAACATTAACACTGAGTGTGGCAGCAACATTAACACTGAGTGAGGAAGCAACAACAGCAACATTAACACTGAGTGTGGCAACAACACCAACAGCAACATTAACACTGAGTGTGGCAGCAACATTAATACTGAGTGAGGCAGCAACATTAACACTGAGTGAGGCAGCAACAACAGCAACATTAACACTGAGTGTTGCAGCAACAACAGCAACATTAACACTGAGTGTGGCAACAACAACAGCAACAGTAACACTGAGTGAGGCAGCAACAACAGCAACATTAATACTGAGTGTGGCAGCAACAACAGCAACATTAACACTGAGTGTGGCAGCAACAACAGCAACATTAACACTGAGCGTGGCAGCAACAACAGCAACATTAACACTGAGTGTGGCAGCAACAACAGCAACATTAACACTGAGTGAGGCAGCAACAACAGCAACATTAACACTGAGTGAGGCAGCAACAACAGCAACATTAACACTGAGTGAGGCAGCAACAACAGCAACATTAACACTGAGTGTGGCAGCAACAACAGCACCATTAACACTGAGTGTGGCAGCAACATTACCACTGAGTGTGGCAGCAACATAAACACTGAGTGTGGCAGCAACAACAGTAACATTAACACTGAGTGTGGCAGCAACAACAGCAACATTAACACTGAGTGAGACAACAACAACAGCAACATTAACACTGAGTGTGGCAGCAACATTAACACAGTGTGGCAGCAACAACAGCAACATTATCTCTGAGTGAGGCAGCAACATTAACACTGAGTGTGGCAGCAACATTAACACTGAGTGTGGCAGCAACAACAGCAACATTAACACTGAGTGTGGCAGCAACAACAGCAACATTAACACTGAGTGTGGCAGCAACAACAGCAACATTAACACTGAGTGTGGCAGCAACATTAACACTGAGTGAGGAAGCAACAACAGCAACATTAACACTGAGTGTGGCAACAACACCAACAGCAACATTAACACTGAGTGTGGCAGCAACATTAACACTGAGTGAGGCAGCAACATTAACACTGAGTGAGGCAGCAACAGCAGCAACATTAACACTGAGTGTTGCAGCAACAACAGCAACATTAACACTGAGTGTGGCAACAACAACAGCAACAGTAACACTGAGTGAGGCAGCAACAACAGCAACATTAATACTGAGGGTGGCAGCAACAACAGCAACATTAACACTGAGTGTGGCAGCAACAACAGCAACATTAACACTGAGCGTGGCAGCAACAACAGCAACATTAACACTGAGTGTGGCAGCAACAACAGCAACATTAACACTGAGTGAGGCAGCAACAACAGCAACATTAACACTGAGTGAGGCAGCAACAACAGCAACATTAACACTGAGTGAGGCAGCAACAACAGCAACATTAACACTGAGTGTGGCAGCAACAACAGCACCATTAACACTGAGTGTGGCAGCAACATTACCACTGAGTGTGGCAGCAACATTAACACTGAGTGTGGCAGCAACAACAGTAACATTAACACTGAGTGTGGCAGCAACAACAGCAACATTAACACTGAGTGAGACAACAACAACAGCAACATTAACACTGAGTGTGGCAGCAACATTAACACAGTGTGGCAGCAACATTAACACAGTGTGGCAGCAACAACAGCAACATTATCTCTGAGTGAGGCAGCAACATTAACACTGAGTGAGGCAGCAACATTAACACTGAGTGTGGCAGCAACATTAACACTGAGTGAGGCAGCAACATTAACATTGAGTGAGGCAGCAACATTAACACTGAGTGAGGCAGCAACAACAGCAACATTAACACTGAGTGTGGCAGCAACAACAGCAACATTAACACTGAGTGTGGCAGCAACAACAGCAACATTAACACTGAGTGTGGCAGCAACAACAGCAACAGTAACACTGAGTGAGGCAGCAACAACAGCAGCATTAACACTGAGTGTGGCAGCACCAACAGCAACATTAACACTGAGTGTGGCAGCAACAACAGCAACATTAACACTGAGTGAGGCCGCAACAACAGCAACATTAACACTGAGTCTGGCACCAACAACAGCAACATTAACACTGACTGTGGCAGCAACAACAGCAACAGTAAAACTGAGTGTGGCAGCAACAACAGCAACATTAACACTGAGTGAGGCAGCAACAACAGGTGCATTAACACTGAGTGTGGCAGCACCAACAGCAACATTAACACTGAGTGAGGCAGCAACAACAGCAACATTAACACTGAGTGAGGCAGCAAAATTAACACTGAGTGAGGCAGCAACAACAGCAACATTAACACTGAGTGAGGCAGCAAAATTAACACTGAGTGAGGCAGCAACATTAACACTGAGTGTGGCAGCAACAACAGCAACATTAACACTGAGTGAGGCAGCAACAACAGCAGCATTAACACTGAGTGTGGCAGCAACATTAACACTGAGTGAGGCAGCAACAACAGCAACAGTAACACTGAGTGTGGCAGCAACAACAGGAACATTAACACTGAGTGTGGCAGCAACAACAGGAACATTAACACCGAGTGTGGCAGCAACAACAGCATTATTAACACTGAGTGTGGCAGCAACAACAGCAACATTAACACTGAGCGTGGCAGCAACAACAGCAACATTAACACTGAGTGTGGCAGCAACAACAGCAATATTAACACTGAGGCAGCAAAAACAGCAACATTAACACTGAGTGTGGCAGCAACAACAGCAACATTAACACTGAGGCAGCAACAACAGCAACATTAACGCTGAGTGAGGCAGCAACAACAGCAACATTAACACTGAGTGAGGCAGCAACATTAACACTGAGTGTGGCAGCAGCAACAGCAACATTAACACTGAGTGAGGCAGCAACATTAACACTGAGTGTGGAAGCAACAACAGCAACATTAACACTGAGTGAGGCAACAACATTAACACTGAGTGTGGCAGCAACAACAGCAACATTAACGCTGAGTGAGGCAGCAACAACAGCAACATTAACACTGAGTGAGGCAGCAACATTAACACTGAGTGTGGCAGCAACAACAGCAACATTATCACTGAGTGAGGCAGCAACATTAACACTGAGTGTGGCAGCAACAACAGCAACATTAACACTGAGTGAGGCAGCAACATTAACACTGAGTGTGGCAGCAACAACAGCAACATTAACACTGAGTGAGGCAGCAACATTAACACTGAGTGTGGCAGCAACAACAGCAACATTAACACTGAGTGTGGCAGCAACAACAGCAACATTAACACTGAGTGTGGCAGCAACAACAGCAACATTAACACTGAGTGAGGCAGCAACATTAACACTGAGTGTGGCAGCAACAACAGCAACATTAACACTGAGTGTGGCAGCAACAACAGCAACATTACCACTGAGTGAGGCAGCAACATTAACACTGAGTGTGGAAGCAACAACAGCAACATTAACACTGAGTGAGGCAGCAACATTAACGCTGAGTGTGGCAGCAACAACAGCAACATTAACGCTGAGTGAGGCAGCAACAACAGCAACATTAACACTGAGTGAGGCAGCAACATTAACACTGAGTGTGGCAGCAACAACAGCAACAGTAACACCAAGTGTGGCAGCAACAACAGCAACAGTAACACCAAGTGTGGCAGCAACAACAGCAACAGTAACACCGAGTGTGGCAGCAACAACAGCAACAGTAACACTGAGTGAGGCAACAACAACAGCAACATTAACACTGAGTGAGGCAACAACAACAGCAACATTAACACTGAGTGAGGCACCAACAACAGCAACATTAACACTGAGTGAGGCAGCAAAAACAGCAACATTAACACCGAGTGAGGCAGCAACATTAATACTGAGTGTGGCAGCAACAACAGCAACAGTAACACCAAGTGTGGCAGCAACAACAGCAACAGTAACACCGAGTGTGGCAGCAACAACAGCAACAGTAACACTGAGTGAGGCAGCAACAACAGCAACAGTAACACTGAGTGAGGCAGCAACAACAGCAACATTAACACCGAGTGTGGCAGCAACAACAGCAACAGTAACACTGAGTGTGGCAGCAACAACAGCAACATTAACACCGAGTGTGGCAGCAACAACAGCAACAGTACCACTGAGTGTGGCAGCAACAACAGCAACAGTAACACTGAGTGTGGCAGCAACAACAGCAACATTAACACTGAGTGAGGCAGCAACAACAGCAACATTAACACTGAGTGTGGCAGCAACAACAGCAACATTAACACTGACTGTGGCAGCAACAACAGCAACAGTAACACTGAGTGTGGCAGCAACAACAGCAACATTAACACTGAGTAAGGCAGCAACAACAGGTGCATTAACACTGAGTGTGGCAGCACCAACAGCAACATTAACACTGAGTGTGGCAGCAACAACAGCAAAATTAACACTGAGTGAGGCAGCAACAACAGCAACATTAACACTGAGTGAGGCAGCAAAATTAACACTGAGTGAGGCAGCAACATTAACACTGAGTGTGGCAGCAACAACAGCAACATTAACACTGAGTGAGGCAGCAACAACAGCAGCATTAACACTGAGTGTGGCAGCAACATTAACACTGAGTGAGGCAGCAACAACAGCAACAGTAACACTGAGTGTGGCAGCAACAACAGCAACATTAACACTGAGTGTGGCAGCAACAACAGCAACATTACCACCGAGTGTGGCAGCAAGAACAGCATTATTAACACTGAGTGTGGCAGCAACAACAGCAACATTAACACTGAGCGTGGCAGCAACAACAGCAACATTAACACTGAGTGTGGCAGCAACAACAGCAACATTAACACTGAGGTAGCAACAACAGCAACATTAACACTGAGTGTGGCAGCAACAACAGCAACATTAACACTGAGTGTGGCAGCAAGAACAGCAACAGTAACACTGAGTGTGGCAGCAACAACAGCAACATTAACACCGAGTGTGGCAGCAACAACAGCAACAGTAACACTGAGTGTGGCAGCAACAGTAACACTGAGTGAGGCAGCAACAACAGCAACAGTAACACTGAGTGTGGCAGCAACAACAGCAACAGTAACACCAAGTGTGGCAGCAACAACAGCAACAGTAACACCGAGTGTGGCAGCAACAACAGCAACATTAACAATGAGTGAGGCAGCAACAACAGCAACAGTAACACTGAGTGTGGCAGCAACAACAGCAACAGTAACACTGAGTGTGGCAGCAACAACAGCAACAGTAACACTGAGTGAGGCAGCAACAACAGCAACAGTAATACTGAGTGTGGCAGCAACATTAACACTGAGTGAGGCAGCAACAACAGCAACATTAACACTGAGTGTGGCAGCAACAACAGCAACATTAACACTGAGTGTGGCAGCAACATTAACACTGAGTGAGGCAGCAACAACAGCAACAGTAACACTGAGTGTGGCAGCAACAACAGCAACATTAACACTGAGTGTGGCAGCAACATTAACACTGAGAGTGGCAACAACAACAGCAACATTAACACTGAGTGAGGCAGCAACAACAGAAACATTAACACTGAGTGAGGCAACAACAACAGCAACAGTAACACTGAGTGAGGCAACAACAACAGCAACATTAACATTGAGTGAGGCAGCAACAAGAGCAACATTAACACTGAGCGTGGCAGCAACAACAGCAACATTAACACTGAGTGTGGCAGCAAGAACAGCAACATAAACACTGAGTGAGGCAGCAACAACAGCAACATTAACACTGAGTGAGGCAGCAACAACAGCAACATTAACACTGAGTGTGGCAGCAACAACAGCAACATTAACACTGAGTGTGGCAGCAACAACAGCAACATTAACACTGAGTGTGGCAGCAACAACAGCAACATTAACACTGAGTCTGGCATCAACAACAGCAACATTAACACTGAGTGTGGCAGCAACATTAACACTGAGTGTGGCAGCAACAACAGCAACATTAACACTTAGTGTGGCAGCAACAACAGCAACATTAACACTGAGTGTGGCAGCAACAACAGCAACATTAACACTGAGTGTGGCAGCAACATTAACACTGAGTGAGGAAGCAACAACAGCAACATTAATACTGAGTGTGGCAACAACACCAACAGCAACATTAACACTGAGTGTGGCAGCAACATTAATACTGAGTGAGGCAGCAACATTAACACTGAGTGAGGCAGCAACAACAGCAACATTAACACTGAGTGTTGCAGCAACAACAGCAACATTAACACTGAGTGTGGCAACAACAACAGCAACAGTAACACTGAGTGAGGCAGCAACAACAGCAACATTAATACTGAGTGTGGCAGCAACAACAGCAACATTAACACTGAGTGTGGCAGCAACAACAGCAACATTAACACTGAGCGTGGCAGCAACAACAGCAACATTAACACTGAGTGTGGCAGCAACAACAGCAACATTAACACTGAGTGAGGCAGCAACAACAGCAACATTAACACTGAGTGAGGCAGCAACAACAGCAACATTAACACTGAGTGAGGCAGCAACAACAGCAACATTAACACTGAGTGTGGCAGCAACAACAGCACCATTAACACTGAGTGTGGCAGCAACATTACCACTGAGTGTGGCAGCAACATTAACACTGAGTGTGGCAGCAACAACAGTAACATTAACACTGAGTGTGGCAGCAACAACAGCAACATTAACACTGAGTGAGACAACAACAACAGCAACATTAACACTGAGTGTGGCAGCAACATTAACACAGTGTGGCAGCAACAACAGCAACATTATCTCTGAGTGAGGCAGCAACATTAACACTGAGTGAGGCAGCAACATTAACACTGAGTGTGGCAGCAACATTAACACTGAGTGAGGCAGCAACATTAACATTGAGTGAGGCAGCAACATTAACACTGAGTGAGGCAGCAACAACAGCAACATTAACACTGAGTGTGGCAGCAACAACAGCAACATTAACACTGAGTGTGGCAGCAACAACAGCAACATTAACACTGAGTGTGGCAGCAACAACAGCAACAGTAACACTGAGTGAGGCAGCAACAACAGCAGCATTAACACTGAGTGTGGCAGCACCAACAGCAACATTAACACTGAGTGTGGCAGCAACAACAGCAACATTAACACTGAGTGAGGCCGCAACAACAGCAACATTAACACTGAGTCTGGCACCAACAACAGCAACATTAACACTGACTGTGGCAGCAACAACAGCAACAGTAACACTGAGTGTGGCAGCAACAACAGCAACATTAACACTGAGTGAGGCAGCAACAACATCAGCATTAACACTGAGTGTGGCAGCACCAACAGCAACATTAACACTGAGTGAGGCAGCAACAACAGCAACATTAACACTGAGTGAGGCAGCAAAATTAACACTGAGTGAGGCACCAACAACAGCAACATTAACACTGAGTGAGGCAGCAACATTAACACGGAGTGAGGCAGCAACAACAGTAACACTGAGTGAGGCAGCAACAACAGCAACAGTAACACTGAGTGTGGCAGCAACAACAGCAACATTAACACTGAGTGAGGCAACAACAACAGCAACATTAACACTGAGTGAGGCAACAACAACAGCAAGATTAACACTGAGTGAGGCACCAACAACAGCAACATTAACACTGAGTGAGGCAGCAACAACAGCAACATTAATACCGGTTGAGGCAGCAACATTAACACTGAGTGTGGCAGCAACAACAGCAACAGTAACACCAAGTGTGGCAGCAACAACAGCAACAGTAACACCGAGTGTGGGAGCAACAACAGCAACAGTAACACTGAGTGAGGCAGCAACAACAGCAACAGTAACACTGAGTGAGGCAGCAACAACAGCAACAGTAACAATGAGTGAGGCAGCAACAACAGCAACATTAACACCGAGTGTGGCAGCAACAACAGCAACAGTAA
The DNA here is from genome assembly GCF_040958095.1 of Procambarus clarkii. Lineage (NCBI taxonomy): Eukaryota > Metazoa > Arthropoda > Malacostraca > Decapoda > Cambaridae > Procambarus > Procambarus clarkii. The sequence goes on along the minus strand of NC_091153.1, from coordinate 48,136,928 downwards.
CACTGAGTGTGGCAGCAACAACAGCAACATTAACACTGAGTGTGGCAGCAACATTAACACTGAGTGAGGCAGCAACAACAGCAACATTAACACTGAGTGTGGCAGCAACAACAGCAACATTAACACTGAGTGTGGCAGCAACAACAGGAACATTAACACCGAGTGTGGCAGCAACAACAGCATTATTAACACTGAGTGTGGCAGCAACAACAGCAACATTAACACTGAGCGTGGCAGAAACAACAGCAACATTAACACTGAGTGTGGCAGCAACAACAGCAATATTAACACTGAGGCAGCAAAAACAGCAACATTAACACTGAGTGTGGCAGCAACAACAGCAACATTAACACTGAGGCAGCAACAACAGCAACATTAACGCTGAGTGAGGCAGCAACAACAGCAACATTAACACTGAGTGAGGCAGCAACATTAACACTGAGTGTGGCAGCAGCAACAGCAACATTAACACTGAGTGAGGCAGCAACATTAACACTGAGTGTGGAAGCAACAACAGCAACATTAACACTGAGTGAGGCAACAACATTAACACTGAGTGTGGCAGCAACAACAGCAACATTAACGCTGAGTGAGGCAGCAACAACAGCAACATTAACACTGAGTGAGGCAGCAACATTAACACTGAGTGTGGCAGCAACAAAAGCAACATTAACACTGAGTGAGGCAGCAACATTAACACTGAGTGTGGCAGCAACAACAGCAACATTAACACTGAGTGAGGCAGCAACATTAACACTGAGTGTGGCAGCAACAACAGCAACATTAACACTGAGTGTGGCAGCAACAACAGCAACATTAACACTGAGTGTGGCAGCAACAACAGCAACATTAACACTGAGTGAGGCAGCAACATTAACACTGAGTGTGGCAGCAACAACAGCAACATTAACACTGAGTGTGGCAGCAACAACAGCAACATTACCACTGAGTGAGGCAGCAACATTAACACTGAGTGTGGAAGCAACAACAGCAACATTAACACTGAGTGAGGCAGCAACATTAACGCTGAGTGTGGCAGCAACAACAGCAACATTAACGCTGAGTGAGGCAGCAACAACAGCAACATTAACACTGAGTGAGGCAGCAACATTAACACTGAGTGTGGCAGCAACAACAGCAACATTAACACTGAGTGTGGCAGCAACATTAACACTGAGTGAGGCAGCAACAACAGCAACAGTAACACTGAGTGTGGCAGCAACAACAGCAACATTAACACTGAGTGTGGCAGCAACATTAACACTGAGAGTGGCAACAACAACAGCAACATTAACACTGAGTGAGGCAGCAACAACAGAAACATTAACACTGAGTGAGGCAACAACAACAGCAACAGTAACACTGAGTGAGGCAACAACAACAGCAACATTAACATTGAGTGAGGCAGCAACAAGAGCAACATTAACACTGAGCGTGGCAGCAACAACAGCAACATTAACACTGAGTGTGGCAGCATGAACAGCAACATTAACACTGAGTGAGGCAGCAACAACAGCAACATTAACACTGAGTGAGGCAGCAACAACAGCAACATTAACACTGAGTGTGGCAGCAACAACAGCAACATTAACACTGAGTGTGGCAGCAACAACAGCAACATTAACACTGAGTGTGGCAACAACATTAACACTGAGTGTGGCAGCAACAACAGCAACATTAACACTGAGTCTGGCATCAACAACAGCAACATTAACACTGAGTGTGGCAGCAACATTAACACTGAGTGTGGCAGCAACAACAGCAACATTAACACTTAGTGTGGCAGCAACAACAGCAACATTAACACTGAGTGTGGCAGCAACAACAGCAACATTAACACTGAGTGTGGCAGCAACATTAACACTGAGTGAGGAAGCAACAACAGCAACATTAACACTGAGTGTGGCAACAACACCAACAGCAACATTAACACTGAGTGTGGCAGCAACATTAATACTGAGTGAGGCAGCAACATTAACACTGAGTGAGGCAGCAACAACAGCAACATTAACACTGAGTGTTGCAGCAACAACAGCAACATTAACACTGAGTGTGGCAACAACAACAGCAACAGTAACACTGAGTGAGGCAGCAACAACAGCAACATTAATACTGAGTGTGGCAGCAACAACAGCAACATTAACACTGAGTGTGGCAGCAACAACAGCAACATTAACACTGAGCGTGGCAGCAACAACAGCAACATTAACACTGAGTGTGGCAGCAACAACAGCAACATTAACACTGAGTGAGGCAGCAACAACAGCAACATTAACACTGAGTGAGGCAGCAACAACAGCAACATTAACACTGAGTGAGGCAGCAACAACAGCAACATTAACACTGAGTGTGGCAGCAACAACAGCACCATTAACACTGAGTGTGGCAGCAACATTACCACTGAGTGTGGCAGCAACATTAACACTGAGTGTGGCAGCAACAACAGTAACATTAACACTGAGTGTGGCAGCAACAACAGCAACATTAACACTGAGTGAGACAACAACAACAGCAACATTAACACTGAGTGTGGCAGCAACATTAACACAGTGTGGCAGCAACAACAGCAACATTATCTCTGAGTGAGGCAGCAACATTAACACTGAGTGAGGCAGCAACATTAACACTGAGTGTGGCAGCAACATTAACACTGAGTGAGGCAGCAACATTAACATTGAGTGAGGCAGCAACATTAACACTGAGTGAGGCAGCAACAACAGCAACATTAACACTGAGTGTGGCAGCAACAACAGCAACATTAACACTGAGTGTGGCAGCAACAACAGCAACATTAACACTGAGTGTGGCAGCAACAACAGCAACAGTAACACTGAGTGAGGCAGCAACAACAGCAGCATTAACACTGAGTGTGGCAGCACCAACAGCAACATTAACACTGAGTGTGGCAGCAACAACAGCAACATTAACACTGAATGAGGCCGCAACAACAGCAACATTAACACTGAGTCTGGCACCAACAACAGCAACATTAACACTGACTGTGGCAGCAACAACAGCAACAGTAACACTGAGTGTGGCAGCAACAACAGCAACATTAACACTGAGTGAGGCAGCAACAACATCAGCATTAACACTGAGTGTGGCAGCACCAACAGCAACATTAACACTGAGTGAGGCAGCAACAACAGCAACATTAACACTGAGTGAGGCAGCAAAATTAACACTGAGTGAGGCAGCAACAACAGCAACATTAACACTGAGTGAGGCAGCAACATTAACACGGAGTGAGGCAGCAACAACAGTAACACTGAGTGAGGCAGCAACAACAGCAACAGTAACACTGAGTGTGGCAGCAACAACAGCAACATTAACACTGAGTGAGGCACCAACAACAGCAACATTAACACTGAGTGAGGCACCAACAACAGCAACATTAACACTGAGTGAGGCAACAACAACAGCAAGATTAACACTGAGTGAGGCACCAACAACAGCAACATTAACACTGAGTGTGGCAGCAACAACAGCAACAGTAACACCAAGTGTGGCAGCAACAACAGCAACAGTAACACCGAGTGTGGGAGCAACAACAGCAACAGTAACACTGAGTGAGGCAGCAACAACAGCAACAGTAACACTGAGTGAGGCAGCAACAACAGCAACAGTAACAATGAGTGAGGCAGCAACAACAGCAACATTAACACCGAGTGTGGCAGCAACAACAGCAACAGTAACACTGAGTGTGGCAGCAACAACAGCAACATTAACACTGAGTGTGGCAGCAACATTAACACTGAGTGAGGCAGCAACAACAGCAACATTAACACTGAGTGTGGCAGCAACAACAGCAACATTAACACTGAGTGTGGCAGCAACAACAGGAACATTAACACCGAGTGTGGCAGCAACAACAGCATTATTAACACTGAGTGTGGCAGCAACAACAGCAACATTAACACTGAGCGTGGCAGAAACAACAGCAACATTAACACTGAGTGTGGCAGCAACAACAGCAATATTAACACTGAGGCAGCAAAAACAGCAACATTAACACTGAGTGTGGCAGCAACAACAGCAACATTAACACTGAGGCAGCAACAACAGCAACATTAACGCTGAGTGAGGCAGCAACAACAGCAACATTAACACTGAGTGAGGCAGCAACATTAACACTGAGTGTGGCAGCAGCAACAGCAACATTAACACTGAGTGAGGCAGCAACATTAACACTGAGTGTGGAAGCAACAACAGCAACATTAACACTGAGTGAGGCAACAACATTAACACTGAGTGTGGCAGCAACAACAGCAACATTAACGCTGAGTGAGGCAGCAACAACAGCAACATTAACACTGAGTGAGGCAGCAACATTAACACTGAGTGTGGCAGCAACAAAAGCAACATTAACACTGAGTGAGGCAGCAACATTAACACTGAGTGTGGCAGCAACAACAGCAACATTAACACTGAGTGAGGCAGCAACATTAACACTGAGTGTGGCAGCAACAACAGCAACATTAACACTGAGTGTGGCAGCAACAACAGCAACATTAACACTGAGTGTGGCAGCAACAACAGCAACATTAACACTGAGTGAGGCAGCAACATTAACACTGAGTGTGGCAGCAACAACAGCAACATTAACACTGAGTGTGGCAGCAACAACAGCAACATTACCACTGAGTGAGGCAGCAACATTAACACTGAGTGTGGAAGCAACAACAGCAACATTAACACTGAGTGAGGCAGCAACATTAACGCTGAGTGTGGCAGCAACAACAGCAACATTAACGCTGAGTGAGGCAGCAACAACAGCAACATTAACACTGAGTGAGGCAGCAACATTAACACTGAGTGTGGCAGCAACAACAGCAACAGTAACACCAAGTGTGGCAGCAACAACAGCAACAGTAACACCAAGTGTGGCAGCAACTACAGCAACAGTAACACCGAGTGTGGCAGCAACAACAGCAACAGTAACACTGAGTGAGGCAACAACAACAGCAACATTAACACTGAGTGAGGCAACAACAACAGCAACATTAACACTGAGTGAGGCACCAACAACAGCAACATTAACACTGAGTGAGGCAGCAAAAACAGCAACATTAACACCGAGTGAAGCAGCAACATTAATACTGAGTGTGGCAGCAACAACAGCAACAGTAACACCAAGTGTGGCAGCAACAACAGCAACAGTAACACCGAGTGTGGCAGCAACAACAGCAACAGTAACACTGAGTGAGGCAGCAACAACAGCAACAGTAACACTGAGTGAGGCAGCAACAACAGCAACATTAACACCGAGTGTGGCAGCAACAACAGCAACAGTAACACTGAGTGTGGCAGCAACAACAGCAACATTAACACCGAGTGTGGCAGCAACAACAGCAACAGTACCACTGAGTGTGGCAGCAACAACAGCAACAGTAACACTGAGTGTGGCAGCAACAACAGCAACATTAACACTGAGTGAGGCAGCAACAACAGCAACATTAACACTGAGTGTGGCAGCAACAACAGCAACATTAACACTGACTGTGGCAGCAACAACAGCAACAGTAACACTGAGTGTGGCAGCAACAACAGCAACATTAACACTGAGTGAGGCAGCAACAACAGGTGCATTAACACTGAGTGTGGCAGCACCAACAGCAACATTAACACTGAGTGTGGCAGCAACAACAGCAACATTAACACTGAGTGAGGCCGCAACAACAGCAACATTAACACTGAGTCTGGCACCAACAACAGCAACATTAACACTGACTGTGGCAGCAACAACAGCAACAGTAACACTGAGTGTGGCAGCAACAACAGCAACATTAACACTGAGTGAGGCAGCAACAACAGGTGCATTAACACTGAGTGTGGCAGCACCAACAGCAACATTAACACTGAGTGAGGCAGCAACAACAGCAACATTAACACTGAGTGAGGCAGCAAAATTAACACTGAGTGAGGCAGCAACAACAGCAACATTAACACTGAGTGAGGCAGCAAAATTAACACTGAGTGAGGCAGCAACATTAACACTGAGTGTGGCAGCAACAACAGCAACATTAACACTGAGTGAGGCAGCAACAACAGCAGCATTAACACTGAGTGTGGCAGCAACATTAACACTGAGTGAGGCAGCAACAACAGCAACAGTAACACTGAGTGTGGCAGCAACAACAGCAACATTAACACTGAGTGTGGCAGCAACAACAGCAACATTACCACCGAGTGTGGCAGCAAGAACAGCATTATTAACACTGAGTGTGGCAGCAACAACAGCAACATTAACACTGAGCGTGGCAGCAACAACAGCAACATTAACACTGAGTGTGGCAGCAACAACAGCAACATTAACACTGAGGTAGCAACAACAGCAACATTAACACTGAGTGTGGCAGCAACAACAGCAACATTAACACTGAGTGTGGCAGCAACAACAGCAACAGTAACACTGAGTGTGGCAGCAACAACAGCAACATTAACACTGAGTGTGGCAGCAACAGTAACACTGAGTGAGGCAGCAACAACAGCAACAGTAACACTGAGTGTGGCAGCAACAACAGCAACAGTAACACCAAGTGTGGCAGCAACAACAGCAACAGTAACACCGAGTGTGGCAGCAACAACAGCAACATTAACAATGAGTGAGGCAGCAACAACAGCAACAGTAACACTGAGTGTGGCAGCAACAACAGCAACAGTAACACTGAGTGTGGCAGCAACAACAGCAACAGTAACACTGAGTGAGGCAGCAACAACAGCAACAGTAATACTGAGTGTGGCAGCAACATTAACACTGAGTGAGGCAGCAACAACAGCAACATTAACACTGAGTGTGGCAGCAACAACAGCAACATTAACACTGAGTGTGGCAGCAACATTAACACTGAGTGAGGCAGCAACAACAGCAACAGTAACACTGAGTGTGGCAGCAACAACAGCAACATTAACACTGAGTGTGGCAGCAACATTAACACTGAGAGTGGCAACAACAACAGCAACATTAACACTGAGTGAGGCAACAACAACAGCAACAGTAACACTGAGTGAGGCAACAACAACAGCAACATTAACATTGAGTGAGGCAGCAACAAGAGCAACATTAACACTGAGCGTGGCAGCAACAACAGCAACATTAACACTGAGTGTGGCAGCAAGAACAGCAACATTAACACTGAGTGAGGCAGCAACAACAGCAACATTAACACTGAGTGAGGCAGCAACAACAGCAACATTAACACTGAGTGTGGCAGCAACAACATCAACAATAACACTGAGTGTGGCAGCAACAACAGCAACATTAACACTGAGTGTGGCAACAACATTAACACTGAGTGTGGCAGCAACAACAGCAACATTAACACTGAGTCTGGCATCAACAACAGCAACATTAACACTGAGTGTGGCAGCAACATTAACACTGAGTGTGGCAGCAACAACAGCAACATTAACACTTAGTGTGGCAGCAACAACAGCAACATTAACACTGAGTGTGGCAGCAACAACAGCAACATTAACACTGAGTGTGGCAGCAACATTAACACTGAGTGAGGAAGCAACAACAGCAACATTAACACTGAGTGTGGCAACAACACCAACAGCAACATTAACACTGAGTGTGGCAGCAACATTAATACTGAGTGAGGCAGCAACATTAACACTGAGTGAGGCAGCAACAACAGCAACATTAACACTGAGTGTTGCAGCAACAACAGCAACATTAACACTGAGTGTGGCAACAACAACAGCAACAGTAACACTGAGTGAGGCAGCAACAACAGCAACATTAATACTGAGTGTGGCAGCAACAACAGCAACATTAACACTGAGTGTGGCAGCAACAACAGCAACATTAACGCTGAGCGTGGCAGCAACAACAGCAACATTAACACTGAGTGTGGCAGCAACAACAGCAACATTAACACTGAGTGAGGCAGCAACAACAGCAACATTAACACTGAGTGAGGCAGCAACAACAGCAACATTAACACTGAGTGAGGCAGCAACAACAGCAACATTAACACTGAGTGTGGCAGCAACAACAGCACCATTAACACTGAGTGTGGCAGCAACATTACCACTGAGTGTGGCAGCAACATTAACACTGAGTGTGGCAGCAACAACAGTAACATTAACACTGAGTGTGGCAGCAACAACAGCAACATTAACACTGAGTGAGACAACAACAACAGCAACATTAACACTGAGTGTGGCAGCAACATTAACACAGTGTGGCAGCAACAACAGCAACATTATCTCTGAGTGAGGCAGCAACATTAACACTGAGTGAGGCAGCAACATTAACACTGAGTGTGGCAGCAACATTAACACTGAGTGAGGCAGCAACATTAACATTGAGTGAGGCAGCAACATTAACACTGAGTGAGGCAGCAACAACAGCAACATTAACACTGAGTGTGGCAGCAACAACAGCAACATTAACACTGAGTGTGGCAGCAACAACAGCAACATTAACACTGAGTGTGGCAGCAACAACAGCAACAGTAACACTGAGTGAGGCAGCAACAACAGCAGCATTCACACTGAGTGTGGCAGCACCAACAGCAACATTAACACTGAGTGTGGCAGCAACAACAGCAACATTAACACTGAGTGAGGCCGCAACAACAGCAACATTAACACTGAGTCTGGCACCAACAACAGCAACATTAACACTGACTGTGGCAGCAACAACAGCAACAGTAACACTGAGTGTGGCAGCAACAACAGCAACATTAACACTGAGTGAGGCAGCAACAACATCAGCATTAACACTGAGTGTGGCAGCACCAACAGCAACATTAACACTGAGTGAGGCAGCAACAACAGCAACATTAACACTGAGTGAGGCAGCAAAATTAACACTGAGTGAGGCAGCAACAACAGCAACATTAACACTGAGTGAGGCAGCAACATTAACACGGAGTGAGGCAGCAACAACAGTAACACTGAGTGAGGCAGCAACAACAGCAACAGTAACACTGAGTGTGGCAGCAACAACAGCAACATTAACACTGAGTGAGGCACCAACAACAGCAACATTAACACTGAGTGAGGCAACAACAACAGCAAGATTAACACTGAGTGAGGCACCAACAACAGCAACATTAACACTGAGTGAGGCAGCAACAACAGCAACATTAATACCGGTTGAGGCAGCAACATTAACACTGAGTGTGGCAGCAACAACAGCAACAGTAACACCAAGTGTGGCAGCAACAACAGCAACAGTAACACCGAGTGTGGGAGCAACAACAGCAACAGTAACACTGAGTGAGGCAGCAACAACAGCAACAGTAACACTGAGTGAGGCAGCAACAACAGCAACAGTAACACTGAGTGAGGCAGCAACAACAGCAACATTAACACCGAGTGTGGCAGCAACAACAGCAACAGTAACACTGAGTGTGGCAGCAACAACAGCAACATTAACACTGAGTGTGGCAGCAACATTAACACTGAGTGAGGCAGCAACAACAGCAACATTAACACTGAGTGTGGCAGCAACAACAGCAACATTAACACTGAGTGTGGCAGCAACAACAGGAACATTAACACCGAGTGTGGCAGCAACAACAGCATTATTAACACTGAGTGTGGCAGCAACAACAGCAACATTAACACTGAGCGTGGCAGCAACAACAGCAACATTAACACTGAGTGTGGCAGCAACAACAGCAACATTAACACTGAGGCAGCAACAACAGCAACATTAACGCTGAGTGAGGCAGCAACAACAGCAACATTAACACTGAGTGAGGCAGCAACATTAACACTGAGTGTGGCAGCAGCAACAGCAACATTAACACTGAGTGAGGCAGCAACATTAACACTGAGTGTGGAAGCAACAACAGCAACATTAACACTGAGTGAGGCAACAACATTAACACTGAGTGTGGCAGCAACAACAGCAACATTAACGCTGAGTGAGGCAGCAACAACAGCAACATTAACACTGAGTGAGGCAGCAACATTAACACTGAGTGTGGCAGCAACAACAGCAACATTATCACTGAGTGAGGCAGCAACATTAACACTGAGTGTGGCAGCAACAACAGCAACATTAACACTGAGTGAGGCAGCAACATTAACACTGAGTGTGGCAGCAACAACAGCAACATTAACACTGAGTGAGGCAGCAACATTACCACTGAGTGTGGCAGCAACAACAGCAACATTAACACTGAGTGTGGCAGCAACAACAGCAACATTAACACTGAGTGTGGCAGCAACAACAGCAACATTAACCCTGAGTGAGGCAGCAACATTAACACTGAGTGTGGCAGCAACAACAGCAACATTAACACTGAGTGTGGCAGCAACAACAGCAACATTACCACTGAGTGAGGCAGCAACATTAACACTGAGTGTGGAAGCAACAACAGCAACATTAACACTGAGTGAGGCAGCAACATTAACGCTGAGTGTGGCAGCAACAACAGCAACATTAACGCTGAGTGAGGCAGCAACAACAGCAACATTAACACTGAGTGAGGCAGCAACATTAACACTGAGTGTGGCAGCAACAACAGCAACAGTAACACCAAGTGTGGCAGCAACAACAGCAACAGTAACACCAAGTGTGGCAGCAACAACAGACACAGTAACACCGAGTGTGGCAGCAACAACAGCAACAGTAACACTGAGTGAGGCAACAACAACAGCAACATTAACACTGAGTGAGGCAACAACAACAGCAACATTAACACTGAGTGAGGCACCAACAACAGCAACATTAACACTGAGTGAGGCAGCAAAAACAGCAACATTAACACCGAGTGAGGCAGCAACATTAATACTGAGTGTGGCAGCAACAACAGCAACAGTAACACCAAGTGTGGCAGCAACAACAGCAACAGTAACACCGAGTGTGGCAGCAACAACAGCAACAGTAACACTGAGTGAGGCAGCAACAACAGCAACAGTAACACTGAGTGAGGCAGCAACAACAGCAACATTAACACCGAGTGTGGCAGCAACAACAGCAACAGTACCACTGAGTGTGGCAGCAACAACAGCAACAGTAACACTGAGTGTGGCAGCAACAACAGCAACATTAACACTGAGTGAGGCAGCAACAACAGCAACATTAACACTGAGTGTGGCAGCAACAACAGCAACATTAACACTGACTGTGGCAGCAACAACAGCAACAGTAACACTGAGTGTGGCAGCAACAACAGCAACATTAACACTGAGTGAGGCAGCAACAACAGGTGCATTAACACTGAGTGTGGCAGCACCAACAGCAACATTAACACTGAGTGTGGCAGCAACAACAGCAACATTAACACTGAGTGAGGCCGCAACAACAGCAACATTAACACTGAGTCTGGCACCAACAACAGCAACATTAACACTGACTGTGGCAGCAACAACAGCAACAGTAACACTGAGTGTGGCAGCAACAACAGCAACATTAACACTGAGTGAGGCAGCAACAACAGGTGCATTAACACTGAGTGTGGCAGCACCAACAGCAACATTAACACTGAGTGAGGCAGCAACAACAGCAACATTAACACTGAGTGAGGCAGCAAAATTAACACTGAGTGAGGCAGCAACAAAAGCAACATTAACACTGAGTGAGGCAGCAAAATTAACACTGAGTGAGGCAGCAACATTAACACTGAGTGTGGCAGCAACAACAGCAACATTAACACTGAGTGAGGCAGCAACAACAGCAGCATTAACACTGAGTGTGGCAGCAACATTAACACTGAGTGAGGCAGCAACAACAGCAACAGTAACACTGAGTGTGGCAGCAACAACAGCAACATTAACACTGAGTGTGGCAGCAACAACAGCAACATTACCACCGAGTGTGGCAGCAAGAACAGCATTAATAACACTGAGTGTGGCAGCAACAACAGCAACATTAACACTGAGCGTGGCAGCAACAACAGCAACATTAACACTGAGTGTGGCAGCAACAACAGTAACATTAACACTGAGGCAGCAACAACAGCAACATTAACACTGAGTGTGGCAGCAACAACAGCAACAGTAACACTGAGTGTGGCAGCAACAACAGCAACAGTAACACTGAGTGTGGCAGCAACAACAGCAACATTAACACCGAGTGTGGCAGCAACAACAGCAACAGTAACACTGAGTGTGGCAGCAACAACAGCAACAGTAAAACTGAGTGTGGCAGCAACAGTAACACTGAGTGAGGCAGCAACAACAGCAACAGTAACACTGAGTGTGGCAGCAACAACAGCAACAGTAACACCAAGTGTGGCAGCAACAACAGCAACAGTAACACCGAGTGTGGCAGCAACAACAGCAACATTAACAATGAGTGAGGCAGCAACAACAGCAACAGTAACACTGAGTGTGGAAGCAACAACAGCAACAGTAACACTGAGTGTGGCAGCAACAACAGCAACAGTAACACTGAGTGAGGCAGGAACAACAGCAACAGTAATACTGAGTGTGGCAGCAACATTAACACTGAGTGAGGCAGCAACAACAGCAACATTAACACTGAGTGTGGCAGCAACAACAGCAACATTAACACTGAGTGTGGCAGCAACATTAACACTGAGTGAGGCAGCAACAACAGCAACAGTAACACTGAGTGTGGCAGCAACAACAGCAACATTAACACTGTGTGTGGCAGCAACATTAACACTGAGAGTGGCAACAACAACAGCAACATTAACACTGAGTGAGGCAGCAACAACAGAAACATTAACACTGAGTGAGGCAACAACAACAGCAACAGTAACACTGAGTGAGGCAACAACAACAGCAACATTAACATTGAGTGAGGCAGCAACAACAGCAACATTAACACTGAGCGTGGCAGCAACAACAGCAACATTAACACTGAGTGAGGCAGCAACAACAGCAACATTAACACTGAGTGAGGCAGCAACAACAGCAACATTAACACTGAGTGTGGCAACAACATTAACACTGAGTGTGGCAGCAACAACAACAACATTAACACTGAGTGTGGCAACAACATTAACACTGAGTGTGGCAGCAACAACAGCAACATTAACACTGAGTCTGGCATCAACAACAGCAACATTAACACTGAGTGTGGCAGCAACATTAACACTGAGTGTGGCAGCAACAACAGCAACATTAACACTTAGTGTGGCAGCAACAACAGCAACATTAACACTGAGTGTGGCAGCAACAACAGCAACATTAACACTGAGTTTGGCAGCAACATTAACACTGAGTGAGGAAGCAACAACAGCAACATTAACACTGAGTGTTGCAGCAACAACAGCAACATTAACACTGAGTGTGGCAACAACAACAGCAACAGTAACACTGAGTGAGGCAGCAACAACAGCAACATTAATACTGAGTGTGGCAGCAACAACAGCAACATTAACACTGAGTGTGGCAGCAACAACAGCAACATTAACACTGAGTGAGGCAGCAACAACAGCAACATTAACACTGAGTGAGGCAGCAACAACAGCAACATTAACACTGAGTGAGGCAGAAACAACAGCAACATTAACACTGAGTGTGGCAGCAACAACAGCACCATTAACACTGAGTGTGGCAGCAACATTACCACTGAGTGTGGCAGCAACATTAACACTGAGTGTGGCAGCAACAACAGTAACATTAACACTGAGTGTGGCAGCAACAACAGCAACATTAACACTGAGTGAGACAACAACAACAGCAACATTAACACTGAGTGTGGCAGCAACATTAACACAGTGTGGCAGCAACAACAGCAACATTATCTCTGAGTGAGGCAGCAACATTAACACTGAGTGAGGCAGCAACATTAACACTGAGTGTGGCAGCAACATTAACACTGAGTGAGGCAGCAACATTAACATTGAGTGAGGCAGCAACATTAACACTGAGTGAGGCAGCAACAACAGCAACATTAACACTGAGTGTGGCAGCAACAGTAACACTGAGTGAGGCAGCAACAACAGCAACAGTAACACTGAGTGTGGCAGCAACAACAGCAACAGTAACACCAAGTGTGGCAGCAACAACAGCAACAGTAACACCGAGTGTGGCAGCAACAACAGCAACATTAACAATGAGTGAGGCAGCAACAACAGCAACAGTAACACTGAGTGTGGAAGCAACAACAGCAACAGTAACACTGAGTGTGGCAGCAACAACAGCAACAGTAACACTGAGTGAGGCAGGAACAACAGCAACAGTAATACTGAGTGTGGCAGCAACATTAACACTGAGTGAGGCAGCAACAACAGCAACATTAACACTGAGTGTGGCAGCAACAACAGCAACATTAACACTAAGTGTGGCAGCAACATTAACACTGAGTGAGGCAGCAACAACAGCAACAGTAACACTGAGTGTGGCAGCAACAACAGCAACATTAACACTGAGTGTGGCAGCAACATTAACACTGAGAGTGGCAACAACAACAGCAACATTAACACTGAGTGAGGCAGCAACAACAGAAACATTAACACTGAGTGAGGCAACAACAACAGCAACAGTAACACTGAGTGAGGCAACAACAACAGCAACATTAACATTGAGTGAGGCAGCATCAACAGCAACATTAACACTGAGCGTGGCAGCAACAACAGCAACATTAACACTGAGTGAGGCAGCAACAACAGCAACATTAACACTGAGTGAGGCAGCAACAACAGCAACATTAACACTGAGTGTGGCAACAACATTAACACTGAGTGTGGCAGCAACAACAACAACATTAACACTGAGTGTGGCAACAACATTAACACTGAGTGTGGCAGCAACAACAGCAACATTAACACTGAGTCTGGCATCAACAACAGCAACATTAACACTGAGTGTGGCAGCAACATTAACACTGAGTGTGGCAGCAACAACAGCAACATTAACACTTAGTGTGGCAGCAACAACAGCAACATTAACACTGAGTGTGGCAGCAACAACAGCAACATTAACACTGAGTTTGGCAGCAACATTAACACTGAGTGAGGAAGCAACAACAGCAACATTAACACTGAGTGTGGCAACAACACCAACAGCAACATTAACACTGAGTGTGGCAGCAACATTAATACTGAGTGAGACAGCAACATTAACACTGAGTGAGGCAGCAACAACAGCAACATTAACACTGAGTGTTGCAGCAACAACAGCAACATTAACACTGAGTGTGGCAACAACAACAGCAACAGTAACACTGAGTGAGGCAGCAACAACAGCAACATTAATACTGAGTGTGGCAGCAACAACAGCAACATTAACACTGAGTGTGGCAGCAACAACAGCAACATTAACACTGAGCGTGGCAGCAACAACAGCAACATTAACACTGAGTGTGGCAGCAACAACAGCAACATTAACACTGAGTGAGGCAGCAACAACAGCAACATTAACACTGAGTGAGGCAGCAACAACAGCAACATTAACACTGAGTGAGGCAGCAACAACAGCAACATTAACACTGAGTGTGGCAGCAACAACAGCACCATTAACACTGAGTGTGGCAGCAACATTACCACTGAGTGTGGCAGCAACATTAACACTGAGTGTGGCAGCAACAACAGTAACATTAACACTGAGTGTGGCAGCAACAACAGCAACATTAACACTGAGTGAGACAACAACAACAGCAACATTAACACTGAGTGTGGCAGCAACATTAACACAGTGTGGCAGCAACAACAGCAACATTATCTCTGAGTGAGGCAGCAACATTAACACTGAGTGAGGCAGCAACATTAACACTGAGTGTGGCAGCAACATTAACACTGAGTGAGGCAGCAACATTAACATTGAGTGAGGCAGCAACATTAACACTGAGTGAGGCAGCAACAACAGCAACATTAACACTGAGTGTGGCAGCAACAACAGCAACATTAACACTGAGTGTGGCAGCAACAACAGCAACATTAACACTGAGTGTGGCAGCAACAACAGCAACAGTAACACTGAGTGAGGCAGCAACAACAGCAGCATTAACACTGAGTGTGGCAGCACCAACAGCAACATTAACACTGAGTGTGGCAGCAACAACAGCAACATTAACACTGAGTGAGGCCGCAACAACAGCAACATTAACACTGAGTCTGGCACCAACAACAGCAACATTAACACTGACTGTGGCAGCAACAACAGCAACAGTAACACTGAGTGTGGCAGCAACAACAGCAACATTAACACTGAGTGAGGCAGCAACAACATCAGCATTAACACTGAGTGTGGCAGCACCAACAGCAACATTAACACTGAGTGAGGCAGCAACAACAGCAACATTAACACTGAGTGAGGCAGCAAAATTAACACTGAGTGAGGCAGTAACAACAGCAACATTAACACTGAGTGAGGCAGCAACATTAACACGGAGTGAGGCAGCAACAACAGTAACACTGAGTGAGGCAGCAACAACAGCAACAGTAACACTGAGTGTGGCAGCAACAACAGCAACATTAACACTGAGTGAGGCACCAACAACAGCAACATTAACACTGAGTGAGGCAACAACAACAGCAAGATTAACACTGAGTGAGGCACCAACAACAGCAACATTAACACTGAGTGAGGCAGCAACATTAATACCGGTTGAGGCAGCAACATTAACACTGAGTGTGGCAGCAACAACAGCAACAGTAACACCAAGTGTGGCAGCAACAACAGCAACAGTAACACCGAGTGTGGGAGCAACAACAGCAACAGTAACACTGAGTGAGGCAGCAACAACAGCAACAGTAACACTGAGTGAGGCAGCAACAACAGCAACAGTAACACTGAGTGAGGCAGCAACAACAGCAACATTAACACCGAGTGTGGCAGCAACAACAGCAACAGTAACACTGAGTGTGGCAGCAACAACAGCAACATTAACACTGAGTGTGGCAGCAACATTAACACTGAGTGAGGCAGCAACAACAGCAACATTAACACTGAGTGTGGCAGCAACAACAGCAACATTAACACTGAGTGTGGCAATAACAACAGCAACATTAACACTGAGTGAGGCAGCAACAACAGCAGCAGTAACACTGAGTGAGGCAACAACAACAGCAACAGTAACACTGAGTGAGGCAATAACATTAACACTGAGTGTGGCAGCAACAACAGCAACATTAACACTGAGTGAGGCAGCAACAACAGCAACATTAACACTGAGTGTGGCAACAACAACAGCAACAGTAACACTGAGTGAGGCAGCAACAACACCAACATTAATACTGAGTGTGGCAGCAACAACAGCAACATTAACACTGAGTGTGGCAGCAACAACAGCAACATTAACACTGAGCGTGGCAGCAACAACAGCAACATTAACACTGAGTGAGGCAGCAACAACAGCAACATTAACACTGAGTGAGGCAGCAACAACAGCAACATTAACACTGAGTGTGGCAGCAACAACAGCAACATTAACACTGAGTGTGGCAGCAACAACAGCAACATTAACACTGAGTGTGGCAGCAACATTAACACAGTGTGGCAGCAACAACAGCAACATTATCTCTGAGTGAGGCAGCAACATTAACACTGAGTGAGGCAGCAACATTAACACTGAGTGTGGCAGCAACATTAACACTGAGTGAGGCAGCAACATTAACATTGAGTGAGGCAGCAACATTAACACTGAGTGAGGCAGCAACAACAGCAACATTAACACTGAGTGTGGCAGCAACAGTAACACTGAGTGAGGCAGCAACAACAGCAACAGTAACACTGAGTGTGGCAGCAACAACAGCAACAGTAACACCAAGTGTGGCAGCAACAACAGCAACAGTAACACCGAGTGTGGCAGCAACAACAGCAACATTAACAATGAGTGAGGCAGCAACAACAGCAACAGTAACACTGAGTGTGGAAGCAACAACAGCAACAGTAACAATGAGTGTGGCAGCAACAACAGCAACAGTAACACTGAGTGAGGCAGGAACAACAGCAACAGTAATACTGAGTGTGGCAGCAACATTAACACTGAGTGAGGCAGCAACAACAGCAACATTAACACTGAGTGTGGCAGCAACAACAGCAACATTAACACTAAGTGTGGCAGCAACATTAACACTGAGTGAGGCAGCAACAACAGCAACAGTAACACTGAGTGTGGCAGCAACAACAGCAACATTAACACTGAGTGTGGCAGCAACATTAACACTGAGAGTGGCAACAACAACAGCAACATTAACACTGAGTGAGGCAGCAACAACAGAAACATTAACACTGAGTGAGGCAACAACAACAGCAACAGTAACACTGAGTGAGGCAACAACAACAGCAACATTAACATTGAGTGAGGCAGCATCAACAGCAACATTAACACTGAGCGTGGCAGCAACAACAGCAACATTAACACTGAGTGAGGCAGCAACAACAGCAACATTAACACTGAGTGAGGCAGCAACAACAGCAACATTAACACTGAGTGTGGCAACAACATTAACACTGAGTGTGGCAGCAACAACAACAACATTAACACTGAGTGTGGCAACAACATTAACACTGAGTGTGGCAGCAACAACAGCAACATTAACACTGAGTCTGGCATCAACAACAGCAACATTAACACTGAGTGTGGCAGCAACATTAACACTGAGTGTGGCAGCAACAACAGCAACATTAACACTTAGTGTGGCAGCAACAACAGCAACATTAACACTGAGTGTGGCAGCAACAACAGCAACATTAACACTGAGTTTGGCAGCAACATTAACACTGAGTGAGGAAGCAACAACAGCAACATTAACACTGAGTGTGGCAACAACACCAACAGCAACATTAACACTGAGTGTGGCAGCAACATTAATACTGAGTGAGACAGCAACATTAACACTGAGTGAGGCAGCAACAACAGCAACATTAACACTGAGTGTTGCAGCAACAACAGCAACATTAACACTGAGTGTGGCAACAACAACAGCAACAGTAACACTGAGTGAGGCAGCAACAACAGCAACATTAATACTGAGTGTGGCAGCAACAACAGCAACATTAACACTGAGTGTGGCAGCAACAACAGCAACATTAACACTGAGCGTGGCAGCAACAACAGCAACATTAACACTGAGTGTGGCAGCAACAACAGCAACATTAACACTGAGTGAGGCAGCAACAACAGCAACATTAACACTGAGTGAGGCAGCAACAACAGCAACATTAACACTGAGTGAGGCAGCAACAACAGCAACATTAACACTGAGTGTGGCAGCAACAACAGCACCATTAACACTGAGTGTGGCAGCAACATTACCACTGAGTGTGGCAGCAACATTAACACTGAGTGTGGCAGCAACAACAGTAACATTAACACTGAGTGTGGCAGCAACAACAGCAACATTAACACTGAGTGAGACAACAACAACAGCAACATTAACACTGAGTGTGGCAGCAACATTAACACAGTGTGGCAGCAGCAACAGCAACATTATCTCTGAGTGAGGCAGCAACATTAACACTGAGTGAGGCAGCAACATTAACACTGAGTGTGGCAGCAACATTAACACTGAGTGAGGCAGCAACATTAACATTGAGTGAGGCAGCAACATTAACACTGAGTGAGGCAGCAACAACAGCAACATTAACACTGAGTGTGGCAGCAACAACAGCAACATTAACACTGAGTGTGGCAGCAACAACAGCAACATTAACACTGAGTGTGGCAGCAACAACAGCAACAGTAACACTGAGTGAGGCAGCAACAACAGCAGCATTAACACTGAGTGTGGCAGCACCAACAGCAACATTAACACTGAGTGTGGCAGCAACAACAGCAACATTAACACTGAGTGAGGCCGCAACAACAGCAACATTAACACTGAGTCTGGCACCAACAACAGCAACATTAACACTGACTGTGGCAGCAACAACAGCAACAGTAACACTGAGTGTGGCAGCAACAACAGCAACATTAACACTGAGTGAGGCAGCAACAACATCAGCATTAACACTGAGTGTGGCAGCACCAACAGCAACATTAACACTGAGTGAGGCAGCAACAACAGCAACATTAACACTGAGTGAGGCAGCAAAATTAACACTGAGTGAGGCAGTAACAACAGCAACATTAACACTGAGTGAGGCAGCAACATTAACACGGAGTGAGGCAGCAACAACAGTAACACTGAGTGAGGCAGCAACAACAGCAACAGTAACACTGAGTGTGGCAGCAACAACAGCAACATTAACACTGAGTGAGGCACCAACAACAGCAACATTAACACTGAGTGAGGCAACAACAACAGCAAGATTAACACTGAGTGAGGCACCAACAACAGCAACATTAACACTGAGTGAGGCAGCAACATTAATACCGGTTGAGGCAGCAACATTAACACTGAGTGTGGCAGCAACAACAGCAACAGTAACACCAAGTGTGGCAGCAACAACAGCAACAGTAACACCGAGTGTGGGAGCAACAACAGCAACAGTAACACTGAGTGAGGCAGCAACAACAGCAACAGTAACACTGAGTGAGGCAGCAACAACAGCAACAGTAACACTGAGTGAGGCAGCAACAACAGCAACATTAACACCGAGTGTGGCAGCAACAACAGCAACAGTAACACTGAGTGTGGCAGCAACAACAGCAACATTAACACTGAGTGTGGCAGCAACATTAACACTGAGTGAGGCAGCAACAACAGCAACATTAACACTGAGTGTGGCAGCAACAACAGCAACATTAACACTGAGTGTGGCAATAACAACAGCAACATTAACACTGAGTGAGGCAGCAACAACAGCAGCAGTAACACTGAGTGAGGCATCAACAACAGCAACAGTAACACTGAGTGAGGCAATAACATTAACACTGAGTGTGGCAGCAACAACAGCAACATTAACACTGAGTGAGGCAGCAACAACAGCAACATTAACACTGAGTGTGGCAACAACAACAGCAACAGTAACACTGAGTGAGGCAGCAACAACACCAACATTAATACTGAGTGTGGCAGCAACAACAGCAACATTAACACTGAGTGTGGCAGCAACAACAGCAACATTAACACTGAGCGTGGCAGCAACAACAGCAACATTAACACTGAGTGAGGCAGCAACAACAGCAACATTAACACTGAGTGAGGCAGCAACAACAGCAACATTAACACTGAGTGTGGCAGCAACAACAGCAACATTAAAACTGAGTGTGGCAGCAACAACAGCAACATTAACACTGAGTGTGGCAGCAACATTAACACTGAGTGTGGCAGCAACAACAGCAACATTAACACTGAGTCTGGCAACAACAACAGCAACATTAACACTGAGTGTGGCAGCAGCAACATTAACACTGAGTGAGACAACAACAACAGCAACATTAACACTGAGTGTGGCAGCACCATTAACACTGAGTGTGGCAGCAACAACAGCAACATTAACACAGTGTGGCAGCTATAACAGCAACATTGACACTGAGTGTGGCAGCAACAACAGCAGGATTAACACTGAGTGTGGCAGCAACAACAGCAACAGTAACACTGAGTGAGGCAGCAACAACAGCAACATTAACACTGAGTGAGGCACCAACAACAGCAACATTAACACTGAGTGAGGCAGCAACAACAGCAACAGTAACACTGAGTGAGGCAGCAACAACAGCAACATTAACACTGAGTGAGGCACCAACAACAGCAACACTAACACTGAGTGAGGCACCAACAACAGCAACATTAACACTGAGTGAGGCAGCAACAACAGCAACATTAACACTGAGTGAGGCAGCAACAACAGCAACAGTAACACTGAGTGAGGCAGCAACAACAGCAACATTAACACTGAGTGAGGCACCAACAACAGCAACATTAACACTGAGTGAGGCACCAACAACAGCAACATTAACACTGAGTGAGGCACCAACAACAGCAACATTAACACTGAGTGTGGCAGCAACAACAGCAACATTAACACTAAGTGAGACAACAACAACAGCAACATTAACACTGAGTGTGGCAGCAACATTAACACAGTGTGGCAGCAACAATAGCAACATTAACATTGAGTGAGGCAGCAACATTAACACTGAGTGAGGCAGCAACATTAACACTTAGTGAGGCAGCAAATTTAACACTGAGTGAGGCAGCAACATTAACACTGAGAGTGGCAACAACAACAGCAACATTAACACTGAGTGAGGCAGCAACAACAGAAACATTAACACTGAGTGAGGCAACAACAACAGCAACAGTAACACTGAGTGAGGCAACAACAACAGCAACATTAACATTGAGTGAGGCAGCAACAACAGCAACATTAACACTGAGTGAGGCAACAACAACAGCAACATTAACATTGAGTGAGGCAGCAACAACAGCAACATTAACACTGAGTGAGGCAACAACAACAGCAACAGTAACACTGAGTGAGGCAACAACAACAGCAACATTAACATTGAGTGAGGCAGCAACAACAGCAACATTAACACTGAGTGTGGCAATAACAACAGCAACATTAACACTGAGTGAGGCAGCAACAACAGAAACATTAACACTGAGTGAGGCAACAACAACAGCAGCAGTAACACTGAGTGAGGCAAAAACAACAGCAACAGTAACACTGAGTGAGGCAATAACATTAACACTGAGTGTGGCAGCAACAACAGCAACATTAACACTGAGTGAGGCAGCAACAACAGCAACATTAACACTGAGTGTGGCAACAACAACAGCAACAGTAACACTGAGTGAGGCAGCAACAACAGCAACATTAACACTGAGTGTGGCAGCAACATTAACACAGTGTGGCAGCAACAATAGCAACATTAACATTGAGTGAGGCAGCAACATTAACACTGAGTGAGGCAGCAACATTAACACTTAGTGAGGCAGCAAATTTAACACTGAGTGAGGCAGCAACATTAACACTGAGAGTGGCAACAACAACAGCAACATTAACACTGAGTGAGGCAGCAACAACAGAAACATTAACACTGAGTGAGGCAACAACAACAGCAACAGTAACACTGAGTGAGGCAACAACAACAGCAACATTAACATTGAGTGAGGCAGCAACAACAGCAACATTAACACTGAGTGAGGCAACAACAACAGCAACATTAACATTGAGTGAGGCAGCAACAACAGCAACATTAACACTGAGTGAGGCAACAACAACAGCAACAGTAACACTGAGTGAGGCAACAACAACAGCAACATTAACATTGAGTGAGGCAGCAACAACAGCAACATTAACACTGAGTGTGGCAATAACAACAGCAACATTAACACTGAGTGAGGCAGCAACAACAGAAACATTAACACTGAGTGAGGCAACAACAACAGCAGCAGTAACACTGAGTGAGGCAAAAACAACAGCAACAGTAACACTGAGTGAGGCAATAACATTAACACTGAGTGTGGCAGCAACAACAGCAACATTAACACTGAGTGAGGCAGCAACAACAGCAACATTAACACTGAGTGTGGCAACAACAACAGCAACAGTAACACTGAGTGAGGCAGCAACAACACCAACATTAATACTGAGTGTGGCAGCAACAACAGCAACATTAACACTGAGTGTGGCAGCAACAACAGCAACATTAACACTGAGCGTGGCAGCAACAACAGCAACATTAACACTGAGTGAGGCAGCAACAACAGCAACATTAACACTGAGTGAGGCAGCAACAACAGCAACATTAACACTGAGTGTGGCAGCAACAACAGCAACATTAACACTGAGTGTGGCAGCAACAACAGCAACATTAACACTGAGTGTGGCAGCAACATTAACACTGAGTGTGGCAGCAACAACAGCAACATTAACACTGAGTCTGGCAACAACAACAGCAACATTAACACTGAGTGTGGCAGCAGCAACATTAACACTGAGTGAGACAACAACAACAGCAACATTAACACTGAGTGTGGCAGCACCATTAACACTGAGTGTGGCAGCAACAACAGCAAAATTAACACAGTGTGGCAGCTATAACAGCAACATTGACACTGAGTGTGGCAGCAACAACAGCAGGATTAACACTGAGTGTGGCAGCAACAGCAGCAACAGTAACACTGAGTGAGGCAGCAACAACAGCAACATTAACACTGAGTGAGGCACCAACAACAGCAACATTAACACTGAGTGAGGCAGCAACAACAGCAACAGTAACACTGAGTGAGGCAGCAACAACAGCAACATTAACACTGAGTGAGGCACCAACAACAGCAACATTAACACTGAGTGAGGCACCAACAACAGCAACATTAACACTGAGTGAGGCAGCAACAACAGCAACATTAACACTGAGTGTGGCAGCAACAACAGCAACATTAACACTGAGTGAGACAACAACAACAGCAACATTAACACTGAGTGTGGCAGCAACATTAACACAGTGTGGCAGCAACAATAGCAACATTAACATTGAGTGAGGCAGCAACATTAACACTGAGTGAGGCAGCAACATTAACACTTAGTGAGGCAGCAAATTTAACACTGAATGAGGCAGCAACATTAACACTGAGAGTGGCAACAACAACAGCAACATTAACACTGAGTGAGGCAGCAACAACAGAAACATTAACACTGAGTGAGGCAACAACAACAGCAACAGTAACACTGAGTGAGGCAACAACAACAGCAACATTAACATTGAGTGAGGCAGCAACAACAACAACATTAACACTGAGCGTGGCAGCAAGAACAGCAACATTAACACTGAGTGTGGCAGCAAGAACAGCAACATTAACACTGAGTGAGGCAGCAACAACAGCAACATTAACACTGAGTGAGGCAGCAACAACAGCAACATTAACACTGAGTGTGGCAGCAACAACAGCAACATTAACACTGAGTGTGGCAGCAACAACAGCAACATTAACACTGAGTGTGGCAACAACATTAACACTGAGTGTGGCAGCAACAACAGCAACATTAACACTGAGTCTGGCATCAACAACAGCAACATTAACACTGAGTGTGGCAGCAACATTAACACTGAGTGTGGCAGCAACAACAGCAACTTTAACACTTAGTGTGGCAGCAACAACAGCAACATTAACACTGAGTGTGGCAGCAACAACAGCAACATTAACACTGAGTGTGGCAGCAACAACAGCAACATTAACACTGAGTGTGGCAGCAACATTAACACTGAGTGAGGAAGCAACAACAGCAACATTAACACTGAGTGTGGCAACAACACCAACAGCAACATTGACACTGAGTGTGGCAGCAACATTAACACTGAGTGAGGCAGCAACATTAACACTGAGTGAGGCAGCAACAACAGCAACATTAACACTGAGTGAGGCAGCAACATTAACACTGAGTGTGGCAACAACAACAGCAACAGTAACACTGAGTGAGGCAGCAACAACAGCAACATTAATACTGAGTGTGGCAGCAACAACAGCAACATTAACACTGAGTGTGGCAGCAACAACAGCAACATTAACACTGAGCGTGGCAGCAACAACAGCAACATTAACACTGAGTGTGGCAGCAACAACAGCAACATTAACACTGAGTGAGGCAGCAACAACAGCAACATTAACACTGAGTGAGGCAGCAACAACAGCAACATTAACACTGAGTGAGGCAGCAACAACAGCAACATTAACACTGAGTGTGGCAGCAACAACAGCACCATTAACACTGAGTGTGGCAGCAACATTGCCACTGAGTGTGGCAGCAACATTAACACTGAGTGTGGCAGCAACAACAGTAACATTAACACTGAGTGTGGCAGCAACAACAGCAACATTAACACTGAGTGAGACAACAACAACAGCAACATTAACACTGAGTGTGGCAGCAACATTAACAAAGTGTGGCAGCAACAACAGCAACATTATCTCTGAGTGAGGCAGCAACATTAACACTGAGTGAGGCAGCAACATTAACACTGAGTGTGGCAGCAACATTAACACTGAGTGAGGCAGCAACATTAACATTGAGTGAGGCAGCAACATTAACACTGAGTGAGGCAGCAACAACAGCAACATTAACACTGAGTGTGGCAGCAACAACAGCAACATTAACACTGAGTGTGGCAGCAACAACAGCAACATTAACACTGAGTGTGGCAGCAACAACAGCAACAGTAACACTGAGTGAGGCAGCAACAACAGCAGCATTAACACTGAGTGTGGCAGCACCAACAGCAACATTAACACTGAGTGTGGCAGCAACAACAGCAACATTAACACTGAGTGAGGCCGCAACAACAGCAACATTAACACTGAGTCTGGCACCAACAACAGCAACATTAACACTGACTGTGGCAGCAACAACAGCAACAGTAACACTGAGTGTGGCAGTAACAACAGCAACATTAACACTGAGTGAGGCAGCAACAACATCAGCATTAACACTGAGTGTGGCAGCACCAACAGCAACATTAACACTGAGTGAGGCAGCAACAACAGCAACATTAACACTGAGTGAGGCAGCAAAATTAACACTGAGTGAGGCAGCAACAACAGCAACATTAACACTGAGTGAGGCAGCAACATTAACACGGAGTGAGGCAGCAACAACAGTAACACTGAGTGAGGCAGCAACAACAGCAACAGTAACACTGAGTGTGGCAGCAACAACAGCAACATTAACACTGAGTGAGGCACCAACAACAGCAACATTAACACTGAGTGAGGCAGCAACATTAACACGGAGTGAGGCAGCAACAACAGTAACACTGAGTGAGGCAGCAACAACAGCAACAGTAACACTGAGTGTGGCAGCAACAACAGCAACATTAACACTGAGTGAGGCACCAACAACAGCAACATTAACACTGAGTGAGGCAACAACAACAGCAAGATTAACACTGAGTGAGGCACCAACAACAGCAACATTAACACTGAGTGAGGCAGCAACAACAGCAACATTAATACCAGTTGAGGCAGCAACATTAACACTGAGTGTGGCAGCAACAACAGCAACAGTAACACCAAGTGTGGCAGCAACAACAGCAACAGTAACACCGAGTGTGGGAGCAACAACAGCAACAGTAACACTGAGTGAGGCAGCAACAACAGCAACAGTAACACTGAGTGAGGCAGCAACAACATCAACATTAACACCGAGTGTGGCAGCAACAACAGCAACAGTAACACTGAGTGTGGCAGCAACAACAGCAACATTATCACCGAGTGTTGCAGCAACAACAGCATCATTAACACTGAGTGAGGCAGCAACAACAGCAACAGTAACACTGAGTGTGGCAGCAACAACAGAAACAGTAACACTGAGTGAGGCAGCAACAACAGCAACAGTAACACTGAGTGTGGCAGCAACAACAGCAACATTAACACTGAGTGTGGCAGCAACATTAACACTGAGTGAGGCAGCAACAACAGCAACATTAACACTGAGTGTGGCAGCAACAACAGCAACATTAACACTGAGTGTGGCAACAACAACAGCAACATTAACACTGAGTGAGGCAGCAACAACAGAAACATTAACACTGAGTGAGGCAACAACAACAGCAGCAGTAACACTGAGTGAGGCAACAACAACAGCAACAGTAACACTGAGTGAGGCTATAACATTAACACTGAGTGTGGCAGCAACAACAGCAACATTAACACTGAGTGAGGCAGCAACAACAGCAACATTAACACTGAGTGTGGCAACAACAACAGCAACAGTAACACTGAGTGAGGCAGCAACAACACCAACATTAATACTGAGTGTGGCAGCAACAACAGCAACATTAACACTGAGTGTGGCAGCAACAACAGCAACATTAACACTGAGCGTGGCAGCAACAACAGCAACATTAACACTGAGTGTGGCAGCAACATTAACACTGAGTGAGGCAGCAACATTAACACGGAGTGAGGCAGCAACAACAGTAACACTGAGTGAGGCAGCAACAACAGCAACAGTAACACTGAGTGTGGCAGCAACAACAGCAACATTAACACTGAGTGAGGCACCAACAACAGCAACATTAACACTGAGTGAGGCAGCAACATTAACACGGAGTGAGGCAGCAACAACAGTAACACTGAGTGAGGCAGCAACAACAGCAACAGTAACACTGAGTGTGGCAGCAACAACAGCAACATTAACACTGAGTGAGGCACCAACAACAGCAACATTAACACTGAGTGAGGCAACAACAACAGCAAGATTAACACTGAGTGAGGCACCAACAACAGCAACATTAACACTGAGTGAGGCAGCAACAACAGCAACATTAATACCAGTTGAGGCTGCAACATTAACACTGAGTGTGGCAGCAACAACAGCAACAGTAACACCAAGTGTGGCAGCAACAACAGCAACAGTAACACCGAGTGTGGGAGCAACAACAGCAACAGTAACACTGAGTGAGGCAGCAACAACAGCAACAGTAACACTGAGTGAGGCAGCAACAACAGCAACATTAACACCGAGTGTGGCAGCAACAACAGCAACAGTAACACTGAGTGTGGCAGCAACAACAGCAACATTATCACCGAGTGTGGCAACAACACCAACAGCAACATTGACACTGAGTGTGGCAGCAACATTAACACTGAGTGAGGCAGCAACATTAACACTGAGTGAGGCAGCAACAACAGCAACATTAACACTGAGTGTGGCAACAACAACAGCAACAGTAACACTGAGTGAGGCAGCAACAACAGCAACATTAATACTGAGTGTGGCAGCAACAACAGCAACATTAACACTGAGTGTGGCAGCAACAACAGCAACATTAACACTGAGCGTGGCAGCAACAACAGCAACATTAACACTGAGTGTGGCAGCAACAACAGCAACATTAACACTGAGTGAGGCAGCAACAACAGCAACATTAACACTGAGTGAGGCAGCAACAACAGCAACATTAACACTGAGTGAGGCAGCAACAACAGCAACATTAACACTGAGTGTGGCAGCAACAACAGCACCATTAACACTGAGTGTGGCAGCAACATTGCCACTGAGTGTGGCAGCAACATTAACACTGAGTGTGGCAGCAACAACAGTAACATTAACACTGAGTGTGGCAGCAACAACAGCAACATTAACACTGAGTGAGACAACAACAACAGCAACATTAACACTGAGTGTGGCAGCAACATTAACAAAGTGTGGCAGCAACAACAGCAACATTATCTCTGAGTGAGGCAGCAACATTAACACTGAGTGAGGCAGCAACATTAACACTGAGTGTGGCAGCAACATTAACACTGAGTGAGGCAGCAACATTAACATTGAGTGAGGCAGCAACATTAACACTGAGTGAGGCAGCAACAACAGCAACATTAACACTGAGTGTGGCAGCAACAACAGCAACATTAACACTGAGTGTGGCAGCAACAACAGCAACATTAACACTGAGTGTGGCAGCAACAACAGCAACAGTAACACTGAGTGAGGCAGCAACAACAGCAGCATTAACACTGAGTGTGGCAGCACCAACAGCAACATTAACACTGAGTGTGGCAGCAACAACAGCAACATTAACACTGAGTGAGGCCGCAACAACAGCAACATTAACACTGAGTCTGGCACCAACAACAGCAACATTAACACTGACTGTGGCAGCAACAACAGCAACAGTAACACTGAGTGTGGCAGCAACAACAGCAACATTAACACTGAGTGAGGCAGCAACAACATCAGCATTAACACTGAGTGTGGCAGCACCAACAGCAACATTAACACTGAGTGAGGCAGCAACAACAGCAACATTAACACTGAGTGAGGCAGCAAAATTAACACTGAGTGAGGCAGCAACAACAGCAACATTAACACTGAGTGAGGCAGCAACATTAACACGGAGTGAGGCAGCAACAACAGTAACACTGAGTGAGGCAGCAACAACAGCAACAGTAACACTGAGTGTGGCAGCAACAACAGCAACATTAACACTGAGTGAGGCACCAACAACAGCAACATTAACACTGAGTGAGGCAGCAACATTAACACGGAGTGAGGCAGCAACAACAGTAACACTGAGTGAGGCAGCAACAACAGCAACAGTAACACTGAGTGTGGCAGCAACAACAGCAACATTAACACTGAGTGAGGCACCAACAACAGCAACATTAACACTGAGTGAGGCAACAACAACAGCAAGATTAACACTGAGTGAGGCACCAACAACAGCAACATTAACACTGAGTGAGGCAGCAACAACAGCAACATTAATACCAGTTGAGGCAGCAACATTAACACTGAGTGTGGCAGCAACAACAGCAACAGTAACACCAAGTGTGGCAGCAACAACAGCAACAGTAACACCGAGTGTGGGAGCAACAACAGCAACAGTAACACTGAGTGAGGCAGCAACAACAGCAACAGTAACACTGAGTGAGGCAGCAACAACATCAACATTAACACCGAGTGTGGCAGCAACAACAGCAACAGTAACACTGAGTGTGGCAGCAACAACAGCAACATTATCACCGAGTGTTGCAGCAACAACAGCATCATTAACACTGAGTGAGGCAGCAACAACAGCAACAGTAACACTGAGTGTGGCAGCAACAACAGAAACAGTAACACTGAGTGAGGCAGCAACAACAGCAACAGTAACACTGAGTGTGGCAGCAACAACAGCAACATTAACACTGAGTGTGGCAGCAACATTAACACTGAGTGAGGCAGCAACAACAGCAACATTAACACTGAGTGTGGCAGCAACAACAGCAACATTAACACTGAGTGTGGCAACAACAACAGCAACATTAACACTGAGTGAGGCAGCAACAACAGAAACATTAACACTGAGTGAGGCAACAACAACAGCAGCAGTAACACTGAGTGAGGCAACAACAACAGCAACAGTAACACTGAGTGAGGCAATAACATTAACACTGAGTGTGGCAGCAACAACAGCAACATTAACACTGAGTGAGGCAGCAACAACAGCAACATTAACACTGAGTGTGGCAACAACAACAGCAACAGTAACACTGAGTGAGGCAGCAACAACACCAACATTAATACTGAGTGTGGCAGCAACAACAGCAACATTAACACTGAGTGTGGCAGCAACAACAGCAACATTAACACTGAGCGTGGCAGCAACAACAGCAACATTAACACTGAGTGTGGCAGCAACATTAACACTGAGTGAGGAAGCAACAACAGCAACATTAACACTGAGTGTGGCAACAACACCAACAGCAACATTGACACTGAGTGTGGCAGCAACATTAACACTGAGTGAGGCAGCAACATTAACACTGAGTGAGGCAGCAACAACAGCAACATTAACACTGAGTGAGGCAGCAACATTAACACTGAGTGTGGCAACAACAACAGCAACAGTAACACTGAGTGAGGCAGCAACAACAGCAACATTAATACTGAGTGTGGCAGCAACAACAGCAACATTAACACTGAGTGTGGCAGCAACAACAGCAACATTAACACTGAGCGTGGCAGCAACAACAGCAACATTAACACTGAGTGTGGCAGCAACAACAGCAACATTAACACTGAGTGAGGCAGCAACAACAGCAACATTAACACTGAGTGAGGCAGCAACAACAGCAACATTAACACTGAGTGAGGCAGCAACAACAGCAACATTAACACTGAGTGTGGCAGCAACAACAGCACCATTAACACTGAGTGTGGCAGCAACATTGCCACTGAGTGTGGCAGCAACATTAACACTGAGTGTGGCAGCAACAACAGTAACATTAACACTGAGTGTGGCAGCAACAACAGCAACATTAACACTGAGTGAGACAACAACAACAGCAACATTAACACTGAGTGTGGCAGCAACATTAACAAAGTGTGGCAGCAACAACAGCAACATTATCTCTGAGTGAGGCAGCAACATTAACACTGAGTGAGGCAGCAACATTAACACTGAGTGTGGCAGCAACATTAACACTGAGTGAGGCAGCAACATTAACATTGAGTGAGGCAGCAACATTAACACTGAGTGAGGAAGCAACAACAGCAACATTAACACTGAGTGTGGCAGCAACAACAGCAACATTAACACTGAGTGTGGCAGCAACAACAGCAACATTAACACTGAGTGTGGCAACAACAACAGCAACAGTAACACTGAGTGAGGCAGCAACAACAGCAGCATTAACACTGAGTGTGGCAGCACCAACAGCAACATTAACACTGAGTGTGGCAGCAACAACAGCAACATTAACACTGAGTGAGGCCGCAACAACAGCAACATTAACACTGAGTCTGGCACCAACAACAGCAACATTAACACTGACTGTGGCAGCAACAACAGCAACAGTAACACTGAGTGTGGCAGCAACAACAGCAACATTAACACTGAGTGAGGCAGCAACAACATCAGCATTAACACTGAGTGTGGCAGCACCAACAGCAACATTAACACTGAGTGAGGCAGCAACAACAGCAACATTAACACTGAGTGAGGCAGCAAAATTAACACTGAGTGAGGCAGCAACAACAGCAACATTAACACTGAGTGAGGCAGCAACATTAACACGGAGTGAGGCAGCAACAACAGTAACACTGAGTGAGGCAGCAACAACAGCAACAGTAACACTGAGTGTGGCAGCAACAACAGCAACATTAACACTGAGTGAGGCACCAACAACAGCAACATTAACACTGAGTGAGGCAGCAACATTAACACGGAGTGAGGCAGCAACAACAGTAACACTGAGTGAGGCAGCAACAACAGCAACAGTAACACTGAGTGTGGCAGCAACAACAGCAACATTAACACTGAGTGAGGCACCAACAACAGCAACATTAACACTGAGTGAGGCAACAACAACAGCAAGATTAACACTGAGTGAGGCACCAACAACAGCAACATTAACACTGAGTGAGGCAGCAACAACAGCAACATTAATACCAGTTGAGGCAGCAACATTAACACTGAGTGTGGCAGCAACAACAGCAACAGTAACACCAAGTGTGGCAGCAACAACAGCAACAGTAACACCGAGTGTGGGAGCAACAACAGCAACAGTAACACTGAGTGAGGCAGCAACAACAGCAACAGTAACACTGAGTGAGGCAGCAACAACAGCAACATTAACACCGAGTGTGGCAGCAACAACAGCAACAGTAACACTGAGTGTGGCAGCAACAACAGCAACATTATCACCGAGTGTTGCAGCAACAACAGCATCATTAACACTGAGTGAGGCAGCAACAACAGCAACAGTAACACTGAGTGTGGCAGCAACAACAGAAACAGTAACACTGAGTGAGGCAGCAACAACAGCAACAGTAACACTGAGTGTGGCAGCAACAACAGCAACATTAACACTGAGTGTGGCAGCAACATTAACACTGAGTGAGGCAGCAACAACAGCAACATTAACACTGAGTGTGGCAGCAACAACAGCAACATTAACACTGAGTGTGGCAACAACAACAGCAACATTAACACTGAGTGAGGCAGCAACAACAGAAACATTAACACTGAGTGAGGCAACAACAACAGCAGCAGTAACACTGAGTGAGGCAACAACAACAGCAACAGTAACACTGAGTGAGGCAATAACATTAACACTGAGTGTGGCAGCAACAACAGCAACATTAACACTGAGTGAGGCAGCAACAACAGTAACATTAACACTGAGTGTGGCAGCAACAACAGCAACATTAACACTGAGTGAGACAACAACAACAGCAACATTAACACTGAGTGTGGCAGCAACATTAACAAAGTGTGGCAGCAACAACAGCAACATTTTCTCTGAGTGAGGCAGCAACATTAACACTGAGTGAGGCAGCAACATTAACACTGAGTGTGGCAGCAACATTAACACTGAGTGAGGCAGCAACATTAACATTGAGTGAGGCAGCAACATTAACACTGAGTGAGGCAGCAACAACAGCAACATTAACACTGAGTGTGGCAGCAACAACAGCAACATTAACACTGAGTGTGGCAGCAACAACAGCAACATTAGCACTGAGTGTGGCAGCAACAACAGCAACAGTAACACTGAGTGAGGCAGCAACAACAGCAGCATTAACACTGAGTGTGGCAGCACCAACAGCAACATTAACACTGAGTGTGGCAGCAACAACAGCAACATTAACACTGAGTGAGGCCGCAACAACAGCAACATTAACACTGAGTCTGGCACCAACAACAGCAACATTAACACTGACTGTGGCAGCAACAACAGCAACAGTAACACTGAGTGCGGCAGCAACAACAGCAACATTAACACTGAGTGAGGCAGCAACAACATCAGCATTAACACTGAGTGTGGCAGCACCAACAGCAACATTAACACTGAGTGAGGCAGCAACAACAGCAACATTAACACTGAGTGAGGCAGCAAAATTAACACTGAGTGAGGCAGCAACAACAGCAACATTAACACTGAGTGAGGCAGCAACATTAACACGGAGTGAGGCAGCAACAACAGTAACACTGAGTGAGGCAGCAACAACAGCAACAGTAACACTGAGTGTGGCAGCAACAACAGCAACATTAACACTGAGTGAGGCACCAACAACAGCAACATTAACACTGAGTGAGGCAGCAACATTAACACGGAGTGAGGCAGCAACAACAGTAACACTGAGTGAGGCAGCAACAACAGCAACAGTAACACTGAGTGTGGCAGCAACAACAGCAACATTAACACTGAGTGAGGCACCAACAACAGCAACATTAACACTGAGTGAGGCAACAACAACAGCAAGATTAACACTGAGTGAGGCACCAACAACAGCAACATTAACACTGAGTGAGGCAGCAACAACAGCAACATTAATACCAGTTGAGGCAGCAACATTAACACTGAGTGTGGCAGCAACAACAGCAACAGTAACACCAAGTGTGGCAGCAACAACAGCAACAGTAACACCGAGTGTGGGAGCAACAACAGCAACAGTAACACTGAGTGAGGCAGCAACAACAGCAACAGTAACACTGAGTGAGGCAGCAACAACAGCAACATTAACACCGAGTGTGGCAGCAACAACAGCAACAGTAACACTGAGTGTGGCAGCAACAACAGCAACATTATCACCGAGTGTTGCAGCAACAACAGCATCATTAACACTGAGTGAGGCAGCAACAACAGCAACAGTAACACTGAGTGTGGCAGCAACAACAGAAACAGTAACACTGAGTGAGGCAGCAACAACAGCAACAGTAACACTGAGTGTGGCAGCAACAACAGCAACATTAACACTGAGTGTGGCAGCAACATTAACACTGAGTGAGGCAGCAACAACAGCAACATTAACACTGAGTGTGGCAGCAACAACAGCAACATTAACACTGAGTGTGGCAACAACAACAGCAACATTAACACTGAGTGAGGCAGCAACAACAGAAACATTAACACTGAGTGAGGCAGCAACAACAGCAGCAGTAACACTGAGTGAGGCAACAACAACAGCAACAGTAACACTGAGTGAGGCAATAACATTAACACTGAGTGTGGCAGCAACAACAGCAACATTAACACTGAGTGAGGCAGCAACAACAGCAACATTAACACTGAGTGTGGCAACAACAACAGCAACAGTAACACTGAGTGAGGCAGCAACAACACCAACATTAATACTGAGTGTGGCAGCAACAACAGCAACATTAACACTGAGTGTGGCAGCAACAACAGCAACATTAACACTGAGCGTGGCAGCAACAACAGCAACATTAACACTGAGTGAGGCAGCAACAACAGCAACATTAACACTGAGTGAGGCAGCAACAACAGCAACATTAACACTGAGTGTGGCAGCAACAACAGCAACATTAACACTGAGTGTGGCAGCAACAACATCAACATTAACACTGAGTGTGGCAGCAACATTAACACTGAGTGTGGCAGCAACAACAGCAACATTAACACTGAGTCTGGCAACAACAACAGCAACATTAACACTGAGTGTGGCAGCAGCAACATTAACACTGAGTGAGACAACAACAACAGCAACATTAACACTGAGTGTGGCAGCACCATTAACACTGAGTGTGGCAGCAACAACAGCAACATTAACACAGTGTGGCAGCTATAACAGCAACATTGACACTGAGTGTGGCAGCAACAACAGCAGGATTAACACTGCGTGTGGCAGCAACAACAGCAACAGTAACACTGAGTGAGGCAGCAACAACAGCAACATTAACACTGAGTGAGGCACCAACAACAGCAACATTAACACTGAGTGAGGCACCAACAACAGCAACATTAACACTGAGTGAGGCAGCAACAACAGCAACAGTAACACTGAGTGAGGCAGCAACAACAGCAACATTAACACTGAGTGAGGCACCAACAACAGCAACATTAACACTGAGTGAGGCACCAACAACAGCAACATTAACACTGAGTGAGGCAGCAACAACAGCAACATTAACACTGAGTGTGGCAGCAACAACAGCAACATTAACACTGAGTGAGACAACAACAACAGCAACATTAACACTGAGTGTGGCAGCAACATTAACACAGTGTGGCAGCAACAATAGCAACATTAACATTGAGTGAGGCAGCAACATTAACACTGAGTGAGGCAGCAACATTAACACTTAGTGAGGCAGCAAATTTAACACTGAGTGAGGCAGCAACATTAACACTGAGTGAGGCAGCAACAACAGCAACATTAACATTGAGTGAGGCAGCAACATTAACACTGAGTGAGGCAGCAACAACAGCAACATTAACACTGAGTGTGGCAGCACCAACAGCAACATTAACACTGAGTGTGGCAGCAACAACAGCAGGATTAACACTGAGTGTGGCAGCAACAACAGCAACATTAACACTGAGTGTGGCAGCAACAACAGCAGGATTAACACTGAGTGTGGCAGCAACAACAGCAACAGTAACACTGAGTGAGGCAGCAACAACAGCAACATTAACACTGAGTGAGGCACCAACAACAGCAACATTAACACTGAGTGAGGCACCAACAACAGCAACATTAACACTGAGTGAGGCAGCAACATCAACACTGAGTGAGGCAACAACAACAGCAACATTAACACTGAGTGAGGCAGCAACAATAACACTGAGTGAGGCAGCAACATTAACACTTAGTGAGGCAGCAAATTTAACACTGAGTGAGGCAGCAACATTAACACTGAGTGAGGCAGCAACAACAGCAACATTAACATTGAGTGAGGCAGCAACATTAACACTGAGTGAGGCAGCAACAACAGCAACATTAACACTGAGTGTGGCAGCACCAACAGCAACATTAACACTGAGTGAGGCAGCAACAACAGCAACATTAACACAGAGTGTGGCAGCAACAACAGCAACATTAACACTGAGTGAGACAACAACAACAGCAACATTAACACTGAGTGTGGCAGCAACATTAACACAGTGTGGCAGCAACAACAGCAACATTAACATTGAGTGAGGCAGCAACATTAACACTGAGTGAGGCAGCAACATTAACACTTAGTGAGGCAGCAAATTTAACACTGAGTGAGGCAGCAACATTAACACTGAGTGAGGCTGCAACAACAGCAACATTAACACTGAGTGAGGCAGCAACATTAACACTGAGTGAGGCAGCAACAACAGCAACATTAACACTGAGTGTGGCAGCACCAACAGCAACATTAACACTGAGTGTGGCAGCAACAACAGCAGGATTAACACTGAGTGTGGCAGCAACAACAGCAACATTAACACTGAGTGTGGCAGCAACAACAGCAGGATTAACACTGAGTGTGGCAGCAACAACAGCAACAGTAACACTGAGTGAGGCAGCAACAACAGCAACATTAACACTGAGTGAGGCACCAACAACAGCAACATTAACACTGAGTGAGGCACCAACAACAGCAACATTAACACTGAGTGAGGCAGCAACATGAACACTGAGTGAGGCAACAACAACAGCAACATTAACACTGAGTGAGGCAGCAACATTAACACTGAGTGAGGCAGCAACATTAACACTTAGTGAGGCAGCAAATTTAACACTGAGTGAGGCAGCAACATTAACACTGAGTGAGGCAGCAACAACAGCAACATTAACATTGAGTGAGGCAGCAACATTAACACTGAGTGAGGCAGCAACAACAGCAACATTAACACTGAGTGTGGCAGCACCAACAGCAACATTAACACTGAGTGTGGCAGCAACAACAGCAGGATTAACACTGAGTGTGGCAGCAACAACAGCAACATTAACACTGAGTGTGGCAGCAACAACAGCAGGATTAACACTGAGTGTGGCAGCAACAACAGCAACAGTAACACTGAGTGAGGCAGCAACAACAGCAACATTAACAGTGAGTGAGGCACCAACAACATCAACATTAACACTGAGTGAGGCACCAACAACAGCAACATTAACACTGAGTGAGGCAGCAACATCAACACTGAGTGAGGCAACAACAACAGCAACATTAACACTGAGTGAGGCAGCAACATTAACACTGAGTGAGGCAGCAACATTAACACGGAGTGAGGCAGCAACAACAGCAACAGTAACACTGAGTGAGGCAGCAACATTAACACTGAGTGAGGCAGCAACAGTAACACTGAGTGAGGCAGCAACAACAGCAATAGTAACACTAAGTGTGGCAGCAACAACAGCAACATTAACACTGAGTGAGGCACCAACAACAGCAACATTAACACTGAGTGAGGCAACAACAACAGCAACATTAACACTGAGTGAGGCACCAGCACCAGCAACATTAACACTGAGTGAGGCAGCAAAAACAGCAACATTAACACCGAGTGAGGCAGCAACATTAATACTGAGTGTGGCAGCAACAACAGCAACAGTAACACCAAGTGTGGCAGCAACAACAGCAACAGTAACACCGAGTGAGGCAGCAAAAACAGCAACAATAACACCGAGTGAGGCAGCAACATTAATACTGAGTGTGGCAGCAACAACAGCAACAGTAACACCAAGTGTGGCAGCAACAACAGCAACAGTAACACCGAGTGTGGCAGCAACAACAGCAACAGTAACACTGAGTGAGGCAGCAACAACAGCAACAGTAACACTGAGTGAGGCAGCAACAACAGCAACATTAACACCGAGTGTGGCAGCAACAACAGCAACAGTAACACTGAGTGTGGCAGCAACAACAGCAACATTAACACCGAGTGTGGCAGCAACAACAGCAACAGTACCACTGAGTGTGGCAGCAACAATAGCAACAGTAACACTGAGTGAGGCAGCAACAACAGCAACAGTAACACTGAGTGTGGCAGCAACAACAGCAACAGTAACACCGAGTGTGGCAGCAACAACAGCAACAGTAACACCGAGTGTGGCAGCAACAACAGCAACATTAACAATGAGTGAGGCAGCAACAACAGCAACAGTAACACTGAGTGTGGCAGCAACAACAGCAATAGTAACACTGAGTGTGGCAGCAACAACAGCAACAGTAACACTGAGTGAGGCAGCAACAACAGCAACAGTAATACTGAGTGTGGCAGCAACATTAACACTGAGTGAGGCAGCAACAACAGCAACAGTAACACTGATTGTCGCAGCAACAACAGCAACATTAACACTGAGTGTGGCAGCAACATTAACACTGAGTGAGGCAGCAACAACAGCAACAGTAACACTGAGTGTGGCAGCAACAACAGCAACATTAACACTGAGTGTGGCAGCAACATTAACACTGAGAGTGGCAACAACAACAGCAACATTAACACTGAGTGAGGCAGCAACAACAGAAACATTAACACTGAGTGAGGCAACAACAACAGCAACAGTAACACTGAGTGAGGCAACAACAACAGCAACATTAACATTGAGTGAGGCAGCAACAACAGCAACATTAACACTGAGCGTGGCAGCAACAACAGCAACAGTAACACTGAGTGAGGCAGCAACATTAACACTGAGTGAGGCAGCAACAGTAACACTGAGTGAGGCAGCAACAACAGCAATAGT
Source organism: Procambarus clarkii (assembly GCF_040958095.1). Classification (NCBI taxonomy): domain Eukaryota; kingdom Metazoa; phylum Arthropoda; class Malacostraca; order Decapoda; family Cambaridae; genus Procambarus; species Procambarus clarkii. Next base: position 48,097,256 of record NC_091153.1, on the reverse strand, counting down.
AACACTAAGTGTGGCAGCAACAACAGCAACATTAACACTGAGTGAGGCACCAACAACAGCAACATTAACACTGAGTGAGGCAACAACAACAGCAACATTAACACTGAGTGAGGCACCAACACCAGCAACATTAACACTGAGTGAGGCAGCAAAAACAGCAACATTAACACCGAGTGAGGCAGCAACATTAATACTGAGTGTGGCAGCAACAACAGCAACAGTAACACCAAGTGTGGCAGCAACAACAGCAACAGTAACACCGAGTGAGGCAGCAAAAACAGCAACAATAACACCGAGTGAGGCAGCAACATTAATACTGAGTGTGGCAGCAACAACAGCAACAGTAACACCAAGTGTGGCAGCAACAACAGCAACAGTAACACCGAGTGTGGCAGCAACAACAGCAACAGTAACACTGAGTGAGGCAGCAACAACAGCAACAGTAACACTGAGTGAGGCAGCAACAACAGCAACATTAACACCGAGTGTGGCAGCAACAACAGCAACAGTAACACTGAGTGTGGCAGCAACAACAGCAACATTAACACCGAGTGTGGCAGCAACAACAGCAACAGTACCACTGAGTGTGGCAGCAACAATAGCAACAGTAACACTGAGTGAGGCAGCAACAACAGCAACAGTAACACTGATTGTGGCAGCAACAACAGCAATAGTAACACTGAGTGTGGCAGCAACAACAGCAACAGTAACACTGAGTGAGGCAGCAACAACAGCAACAGTAATACTGAGTGTGGCAGCAACATTAACACTGAGTGAGGCAGCAACAACAGCAACAGTAACACTGATTGTGGCAGCAACAACAGCAACATTAACACTGAGTGTGGCAGCAACATTAACACTGAGTGAGGCAGCAACAACAGCAACAGTAACACTGAGTGTGGCAGCAACAACAGCAACATTAACACTGAGTGTGGCAGCAACATTAACACTGAGAGTGGCAACAACAACAGCAACATTAACACTGAGTGAGGCAGCAACAACAGAAACATTAACACTGAGTGAGGCAACAACAACAGCAACAGTAACACTGAGTGAGGCAACAACAACAGGAACATTAACATTGAGTGAGGCAGCAACAACAGCAACATTAACACTGAGCGTGGCAGCAACAACAGCAACATTAACACTGAGTGTGGCAGCAAGAACAGCAACATTAACACTGAGTGAGGCAGCAACAACAGCAACATTAACACTGAGTGAGGCAGCAACAACAGCAACATTAACACTGAGTGTGGCAGCAACAACAGCAACATTAACACTGAGTGTGGAAGCAACAACAGCAACATTAACACTGAGTGTGGCAGCAACATTAACACTGAGTGTGGCAGCAACAACAGCAACATTAACACTGAGTCTGGCATCAACAACAGCAACATTAACACTGAGTGTGGCAGCAACATTAACACTGAGTGTGGCAGCAACAACAGCAACATTAACACTGAGTGTGGCAGCAACAACAGCAACATTAACACTGAGTGTGGCAGCAACAACAGCAACATTAACACTGAGTGTGGCAGCAACATTAACACTGAGTGAGGAAGCAACAACAGCAACATTAACACTGAGTGTGGCAACAACACCAACAGCAACATTAACACTGAGTGTGGCAGCAACATTAACACTGAGTGAGGCAGCAACATTAACACTGAGTGAGGCAGCAACAACAGCAACATTAACACTGAGTGTTGCAGCAACAACAGCAACATTAACACTGAGTGTGGTAACAACAACAGCAACAGTAACACTTAGTGAGGCAGCAACAACAGCAACAGTAACACTGAGTGTGGCAGCAACAACAGCAACAGTAACACTGAGTGTGGCAGCAACAACAGCAACAGTAACACTGAGTGAGGCAGCAACAACAGCAACAGTAATACTGAGTGTGGCAGCAACATTAACACTGAGTGAGGCAGCAACAACAGCAACAGTAACACTGATTGTGGCAGCAACAACAGCAACATTAACACTGAGTGTGGCAGCAACATTAACACTGAGTGAGGCAGCAACAACAGCAACAGTAACACTGAGTGTGGCAGCAACAACAGCAACATTAACACTGAGTGTAGCAGCAACATTAACACTGAGAGTGACAATAACAACAGCAACATTAACACTGAGTGAGGCAGCAACAACAGAAACATTAACACTGAGTGAGGCAACAACAACAGCAACAATAACACTGAGTGAGGCAACAACAACAGCAACATTAACATTGAGTGAGGCAGCAACAACAGCAACATTAACACTGAGCGTGGCAGCAACAACAGCAACATTAACACTGAGTGTGGCAGCAAGAACAGCAACATTAACACTGAGTGAGGCAGCAACAACAGCAACATTAACACTGAGTGAGGCAGCAACAACAGCAACATTAACACTGAGTGTGGCAGCAACAACAGCAACATTAACACTGAGTGTGGCAGCAACAACAGCAACATTAACACTGAGTGTGGCAGCAACATTAACACTGAGTGTGGCAGCAACAACAGCAACATTAACACTGAGTCTGGCATCAACAACAGCAACATTAACACTGAGTGTGGCAGCAACATTAACACTGAGTGTGGCAGCAACAACAGCAACATTAACACTGAGTTTGGCAGCAACAACAGCAACATTAACACTGAGTGTGGCAGCAACAACAGCAACATTAACACTGAGTGTGGCAGCAACATTAACACTGAGTGAGGAAGCAACAACAGCAACATTAACACTGAGTGTGGCAACAACACCAACAGCAACATTAACACTGAGTGTGGCAGCAACATTAACACTGAGTGAGGCAGCAACATTAACACTGAGTGAGGCAGCAACAACAGCAACATTAACACTGAGTGTTGCAGCAACAACAGCAACATTAACACTGAGTGTGGTAACAACAACAGCAACAGTAACACTTAGTGAGGCAGCAACAACAGCAACATTAATACTGAGGGTGGCAGCAACAACAGCAACATTAACACTGAGTGTGGCAGCAACAACAGCAACATTAACACTGAGCGTGGCAGCAACAACAGCAACATTAACACTGAGTGTGGCAGCAACAACAGCAACATTAACACTGAGTGAGGCAGCAACAACAGCAACATTAACACTGAGTGAGGCAGCAACAACAGCAACATTAACACTGAGTGAGGCAGCAACAACAGCAACATTAACACTGAGTGTGGCAACAACAACAGCACCATTAACACTGAGTGTGGCAGCAACATTACCACTGAGTGTGGCAGCAACATTAACACTGAGTGTGGCAGCAACAACAGTAACATTAACACTGAGTGTGGCAGCAACAACAGCAACATTAACACTGAGTGAGACAACAACAACAGCAACATTAACACTGAGTGTGGCAGCAACATTAACACAGTGTGGCAGCAACAACAGCAACATTATCTCTGAGTGAGGCAGCAACATTAACATTGAGTGAGGCAGCAACATTAACACTGAGTGAGGCAGCAACATTAACACTTAGTGAGGCAGCAAATTTAACACTGAGTGAGGCAGCAACATTAACACTGAGTGAGGCAGCAACAACAGCAACATTAACATTGAGTGAGGCAGCAACATTAACACTGAGTGAGGCAGCAACAACAGCAACATTAACACTGAGTGTGGCAGCACCAACACCAACATTAACACTGAGTGTGGCAGCAACAACAGCAGGATTAACACTGAGTGTGGCAGCAACAACAGCAACATTAACACTGAGTGTGGCAGCAACAACAGCAGGATTAACACTGAGTGTGGCAGCAACAACAGCAACAGTAACACTGAGTGAGGCAGCAACAACAGCAACATTAACACTGAGTGAGGCACCAACAACAGCAACATTAACACTGAGTGAGGCACCAACAACAGCAACATTAACACTGAGTGAGGCAGCAACATCAACACTGAGTGAGGCAACAACAACAGCAACATTAACACTGAGTGAGGCAGCAACATTAACACTGAGTGAGGCAGCAACATTAACACTTAGTGAGGCAGCAAATTTAACACTGAGTGAGGCAGCAACATTAACACTGAGTGAGGCAGCAACAACAGCAACATTAACATTGAGTGAGGCAGCAACATTAACACTGAGTGAGGCAGCAACAACAGCAACATTAACACTGAGTGTGGCAGCACCAACAGCAACATTAACACTGAGTGTGGCAGCAACAACAGCAGGATTAACACTGAGTGTGGCAGCAACAACAGCAACATTAACACTGAGTGTGGCAGCAACAACAGCAGGAATAACACTGAGTGTGGCAGCAACAACAGCAACAGTAACACTGAGTGAGGCAGCAACAACAGCAACATTAACAATGAGTGAGGCACCAACAACAGCAACATTAACACTGAGTGAGGCACCAACAACAGCAACATTAACACTGAGTGAGGCAGCAACATCAACACTGAGTGAGGCAACAACAACAGCAACATTAACACTGAGTGAGGCAGCAACATTAACACTGAGTGAGGCAGCAACATTAACACGGAGTGAGGCAGCAACAACAGCAACAGTAACACTGAGTGAGGCAGCAACATTAACACTGAGTGAGGCAGCAACAGTAACACTGAGTGAGGCAGCAACAACAGCAACAGTAACACTGAGTGAGGCAGCAACAACAGCAACAGTAACACTAAGTGTGGCAGCAACAACAGCAACATTAACATTGAGTGAGGCACCAACAACAGCAACATTAACACTGAGTGAGGCAACAACAACAGCAACATTAACACTGAGTGAGGCACCAACAACAGCAACATTAACACTGAGTGAGGCAGCAAAAACAGCAACATTAACACCGAGTGAGGCAGCAACATTAATACTGAGTGTGGCAGCAACAACAGCAACAGTAACACCAAGTGTGGCAGCAACAACAGCAACAGTAACACCGAGTGTGGCAGCAACAACAGCAACAGTAACACTGAGTGAGGCAGCAACAACAGCAACAGTAACACTGAGTGAGGCAGCAACAACAGCAACATTAACACCGAGTGTGGCAGCAACAACAGCAACAGTAACACTGAGTGTTTCAGCAACAACAGCAACATTAACACCGAGTGTGGCAGCAACAACAGCAACAGTACCACTGAGTGTGGCAGCAACAACAGCAACAGTAACACTGAGTGAGGCAGCAACAACAGCAACAGTAACACTGAGTGTGGCAGCAACAACAGCAACAGTAACACCAAGTGTGGCAGCAACAACAGCAACAGTAACACCGAGTGTGGCAGCAACAACAGCAACATTAACAATGAGTGAGGCAGCAACAACAGCAACAGTAACACTGAGTGTGGCAGCAACAACAGCAACAGTAACACTGAGTGTGGCAGCAACAACAGCAACAGTAACACTGAGTGAGGCAGCAACAACAGCAACAGTAATACTGAGTGTGGCAGCAACATTAACACTGAGTGAGGCAGCAACAACAGCAACAGTAACACTGAGTGTGGCAGCAACAACAGCAACATTAACACTGAGTGTGGCAGCAACATTAACACTGAGTGAGGCAGCAACAACAGCAACAGTAACACTAAGTGTGGCAGCAACAACAGCAACATTAACACTGAGTGTGGCAGCAACATTAACACTGAGAGTGGCAACAACAACATCAACATTAACACTGAGTGAGGCAGCAACAACAGAAACATTAACACTGAGTGAGGCAACAACAACAGCAACAGTAACACTGAGTGAGGCAACAACAACAGCAACATTAACATTGAGTGAGGCAGCAACAACAGCAACATTAACACTGAGCGTGGCAGCAACAACAGCAACATTAACACTGAGTGTGGCAGCAAGAACAGCAACATTAACACTGAGTGAGGCAGCAACAACAGCAACATTAACACTGAGTGAGGCAGCAACAACAGCAACATTAACACTGAGTGTGGCAGCAACAACAGCAACATTAACACTGAGTGTGGCAGCAACAACAGCAACATTAACACTGAGTGTGGCAGCAACATTAACACTGAGTGTGGCAGCAACAACAGCAACATTAACACTGAGTCTGGCATCAACAACAGCAACATTAACACTGAGTGTGGCAGCAACATTATCACTGAGTGTGGCAGCAACAACAGCAACATTAACACTGAGTGTGGCAGCAACAACAGCAACATTAACACTGAGTGTGGCAGCAACAACAGCAACATTAACACTGAGTGTGGCAGCAACATTAACACTGAGTGAGGAAGCAACAACAGCAACATTAACACTGAGTGTGGCAACCACACCAACAGCAACATTAACACTGAGTGTGGCAGCAACATTAACACTGAGTGAGGCAGCAACATTAACACTGAGTGAGGCAGCAACAACAGCAACATTAACACTGAGTGTTGCAGCAACAACAGCAACATTAACACTGAGTGTGGCAACAACAACAGCAACAGTAACACTGAGTGAGGCAGCAACAACAGCAACATTAATACTGAGGGTGGCAGCAACAACAGCAACATTAACACTGAGCGGGGCAGCAACAACAGCAACATTAACACTGAGTGTGGTAACAACAACAGCAACAGTAACACTTAGTGAGGCAGCAACAACAGCAACATTAATACTGAGGGTGGCAGCAACAACAGCAACATTAACACTGAGTGTGGCAGCAACAACAGCAACATTAACACTGAGCGTGGCAGCAACAACAGCAACATTAACACTGAGTGTGGCAGCAACAACAGCAACATTAACACTGAGTGAGGCAGCAACAACAGCAACATTAACACTGAGTGAGGCAGCAACAACAGCAACATTAACACTGAGTGAGGCAGCAACAACAGCAACATTAACACTGAGTGTGGCAACAACAACAGCACCATTAACACTGAGTGTGGCAGCAACATTACCACTGAGTGTGGCAGCAACATTAACACTGAGTGTGGCAGCAACAACAGTAACATTAACACTGAGTGTGGCAGCAACAACAGCAACATTAACACTGAGTGAGACAACAACAACAGCAACATTAACACTGAGTGTGGCAGCAACATTAACACAGTGTGGCAGCAACAACAGCAACATTATCTGTGAGTGAGGCAGCAACATTAACATTGAGTGAGGCAGCAACATTAACACTGAGTGAGGCAGCAACATTAACACTTAGTGAGGCAGCAAATTTAACACTGAGTGAGGCAGCAACATTAACACTGAGTGAGGCAGCAACAACAGCAACATTAACATTGAGTGAGGCAGCAACATTAACACTGAGTGAGGCAGCAACAACAGCAACATTAACACTGAGTGTGGCAGCACCAACACCAACATTAACACTGAGTGTGGCAGCAACAACAGCAGGATTAACACTGAGTGTGGCAGCAACAACAGCAACATTAACACTGAGTGTGGCAGCAACAACAGCAGGATTAACACTGAGTGTGGCAGCAACAACAGCAACAGTAACACTGAGTGAGGCAGCAACAACAGCAACATTAACACTGAGTGAGGCACCAACAACAGCAACATTAACACTGAGTGAGGCACCAACAACAGCAACATTAACACTGAGTGAGGCAGCAACATCAACACTGAGTGAGGCAACAACAACAGCAACATTAACACTGAGTGAGGCAGCAACATTAACACTGAGTGAGGCAGCAACATTAACACTTAGTGAGGCAGCAAATTTAACACTGAGTGAGGCAGCAACATTAACACTGAGTGAGGCAGCAACAACAGCAACATTAACATTGAGTGAGGCAGCAACATTAACACTGAGTGAGGCAGCAACAACAGCAACATTAACACTGAGTGTGGCAGCACCAACAGCAACATTAACACTGAGTGTGGCAGCAACAACAGCAGGATTAACACTGAGTGTGGCAGCAACAACAGCAACATTAACACTGAGTGTGGCAGCAACAACAGCAGGAATAACACTGAGTGTGGCAGCAACAACAGCAACAGTAACACTGAGTGAGGCAGCAACAACAGCAACATTAACAATGAGTGAGGCACCAACAACAGCAACATTAACACTGAGTGAGGCACCAACAACAGCAACATTAACACTGAGTGAGGCAGCAACATCAACACTGAGTGAGGCAACAACAACAGCAACATTAACACTGAGTGAGGCAGCAACATTAACACTGAGTGAGGCAGCAACATTAACACGGAGTGAGGCAGCAACAACAGCAACAGTAACACTGAGTGAGGCAGCAACATTAACACTGAGTGAGGCAGCAACAGTAACACTGAGTGAGGCAGCAACAACAGCAACAGTAACACTGAGTGAGGCAGCAACAACAGCAACAGTAACACTAAGTGTGGCAGCAACAACAGCAACATTAACATTGAGTGAGGCACCAACAACAGCAACATTAACACTGAGTGAGGCAACAACAACAGCAACATTAACACTGAGTGAGGCACCAACAACAGCAACATTAACACTGAGTGAGGCAGCAAAAACAGCAACATTAACACCGAGTGAGGCAGCAACATTAATACTGAGTGTGGCAGCAACAACAGCAACAGTAACACCAAGTGTGGCAGCAACAACAGCAAAAGTAACACCGAGTGTGGCAGCAACAACAGCAACAGTAACACTGAGTGAGGCAGCAACAACAGCAACAGTAACACTGAGTGAGGCAGCAACAACAGCAACATTAACACCGAGTGTGGCAGCAACAACAGCAACAGTAACACTGAGTGTTTCAGCAACAACAGCAACATTAACACCGAGTGTGGCAGCAACAACAGCAACAGTACCACTGAGTGTGGCAGCAACAACAGCAACAGTAACACTGAGTGAGGCAGCAACAACAGCAACAGTAACACTGAGTGTGGCAGCAACAACAGCAACAGTAACACCAAGTGTGGCAGCAACAACAGCAACAGTAACACCGAGTGTGGCAGCAACAACAGCAACATTAACAATGAGTGAGGCAGCAACAACAGCAACAGTAACACTGAGTGTGGCAGCAACAACAGCAACAGTAACACTGAGTGTGGCAGCAACAACAGCAACAGTAACACTGAGTGAGGCAGCAACAACAGCAACAGTAATACTGAGTGTGGCAGCAACATTAACACTGAGTGAGGCAGCAACAACAGCAACAGTAACACTGAGTGTGGCAGCAACAACAGCAACATTAACACTGAGTGTGGCAGCAACATTAACACTGAGTGAGGCAGCAACAACAGCAACAGTAACACTGAGTGTGGCAGCAACAACAGCAACATTAACACTGAGTGTGGCAGCAACATTAACACTGAGAGTGGCAACAACAACATCAACATTAACACTGAGTGAGGCAGCAACAACAGAAACATTAACACTGAGTGAGGCAACAACAACAGCAACAGTAACACTGAGTGAGGCAACAACAACAGCAACATTAACATTGAGTGAGGCAGCAACAACAGCAACATTAACACTGAGCGTGGCAGCAACAACAGCAACATTAACACTGAGTGTGGCAGCAAGAACAGCAACATTAACACTGAGTGAGGCAGCAAACACAGCAACATTAACACTGAGTGAGGCAGCAACAACAGCAACATTAACACTGAGTGTGGCAGCAACAACAGCAACATTAACACTGAGTGTGGCAGCAACAACAGCAACATTAACACTGAGTGTGGCAGCAACATTAACACTGAGTGTGGCAGCAACAACAGCAACATTAACACTGAGTCTGGCATCAACAACAGCAACATTAACACTGAGTGTGGCAGCAACATTATCACTGAGTGTGGCAGCAACAACAGCAACATTAACACTGAGTGTGGCAGCAACAACAGCAACATTAACACTGAGTGTGGCAGCAACAACAGCAACATTAACACTGAGTGTGGCAGCAACATTAACACTGAGTGAGGAAGCAACAACAGCAACATTAACACTGAGTGTGGCAACCACACCAACAGCAACATTAACACTGAGTGTGGCAGCAACATTAACACTGAGTGAGGCAGCAACATTAACACTGAGTGAGGCAGCAACAACAGCAACATTAACACTGAGTGTTGCAGCAACAACAGCAACATTAACACTGAGTGTGGCAACAACAACAGCAACAGTAACACTGAGTGAGGCAGCAACAACAGCAACATTAATACTGAGGGTGGCAGCAACAACAGCAACATTAACACTGAGCGGGGCAGCAACAACAGCAACATTAACACTGAGTGTGGCAGCAACAACAGCAACATTAACACTGAGTGAGGCGGCAACAACAGCAACATTAACACTGAGTGAGGCAGCAACAACAGCAACATTAACACTGAGTGAGGCAGCAACAACAGCAACATTAACACTGAGTGTGGCAGCAACAACAGCACCATTAACACTGAGTGTGGCAGCAACATTACCACTGAGTGTGGCAGCAACATTAACACTGAGTGTGGCAGCAACAACAGTAACATTAACACTGAGTGTGGCAGCAACAACAGCAACATTAACACTGAGTGAGACAACAACAACAGCAACATTAACACTGAGTGTGGCAGCAACATTAACACAGTGTGGCAGCAACAACAGCAACATTATCTCTGAGTGAGGCAGCAACATTAACACTGAGTGAGGCAGCAACATTAACACTGAGTGTGGCAGCAACATTAACACTGAGTGAGGCAGCAACATTAACATTGAGTGAGGCAGCAACATTAACACTGAGTGAGGCAGCAACAACAACAACATTAACACTGAGTGTGGCAGCAACAACAGCAACATTAACACTGAGTGTGGCAGCAACAACAGCAACATTAACACTGAGTGTGGCAGCAACAACAGCAACAGTAACACTGAGTGAGGCAGTAACAACAGCAGCATTAACACTGAGTGTGGCAGCACCAACAGCAACAATAACACTGAGTGTGGCAGCAACAACAGCAACATTAACACTGAGTGAGGCCGCAACAACAGCAACATTAACACTGAGTCTGGCACCAACAACAGCAACATTAACACTGACTGTGGCAGCAACAACAGCAACAGTAAAACTGAGTGTGGCAGCAACAACAGCAACATTAACACTGAGTGAGGCAGCAACAACAGGTGCATTAACACTGAGTGTGGCAGCACCAACAGCAACATTAACACTGAGTGAGGCAGCAACAACAGCAACATTAACACTGAGTGAGGCAGCAAAATTAACACTGAGTGAGGCAGCAACAACAGCAACATTAACACTGAGTGAGGCAGCAAAATTAACACTGAGTGAGGCAGCAACATTAACACTGAGTGTGGCAGCAACAACAGCAACATTAACACTGAGTGAGGCAGCAACAACAGCAGCATTAACACTGAGTGTGGCAGCAACATTAACACTGAGTGAGGCAGCAACAACAGCAACAGTAACACTGAGTGTGGCAGCAACAACAGCAACATCAACACTGAGTGTGGCAGCAACAACAGCAACATTAACACCGAGTGTGGCAGCAACAACAGCATTATTAACACTGAGTGTGGCAGCAACAACAGCAACATTAACACTGAGCGTGGCAGCAACAACAGCAACATTAACACTGAGTGTGGCAGCAACAACAGCAACATTAACACTGAGGCAGCAACAACAGCAACATTAACACTGAGTGTGGCAGCAACAACAGCAACATTAACACTGAGGCAGCAACAACAGCAACATTAACGCTGAGTGAGGCAGCAACAACAGCAACATTAACACTGAGTGAGGCAGCAACATTAACACTGAGTGTGGCAGCAGCAACAGCAACATTAACACTGAGTGAGGCAGCAACATTAACACTGAGTGTGGCAGCAACAACATCAACATTATCACTGAGTGAGGCAGCAACATTAACACTGAGTGTGGCAGCAACAACAGCAACATTAACACTGAGTGAGGCAGCAACATTAACACTGAGTGTGGCAGCAACAACAGCAACATTAACACTGAGTGAGGCAGCAACATTAACACTGAGTGTGGCAGCAACAACAGCAACATTAACACTGAGTGTGGCAGCAACAACAGCAACATTAACACTGAGTGTGGCAGCAACAACAGCAACATTAACACTGAGTGAGGCAGCAACATTAACACTGAGTGTGGCAGCAACAACATCAACATTAACACTGAGTGTGGCAGCAACAACAGCAACATTACCACTGAGTGAGGCAGCAACATTAACACTGAGTGTGGAAGCAACAACAGCAACATTAACACTGAGTGAGGCAGCAACATTAACGCTGAGTGTGGCAGCAACAACAGCAACATTAACGCTGAGTGAGGCAGCAACAACAGCAACATTAACACTGAGTGAGGCAGCAACATTAACACTAAGTGTGGCAGCAACAACAGCAACAGTAACACCAAGTGTGGCAGCAACAACAGCAACAGTAACACCAAGTGTGGCAGCAACAACAGCAACAGTAACACCGAGTGTGGCAGCAACAACAGCAACAGTAACACTGAGTGAGGCACCAACAACAGAAACATTAACACTGAGTGAGGCAACAACAACAGCAACATTAACACTGAGTGAGGCACCAACAACAGCAACATTAACACTGAGTGAGGCAGCAAAAACAGCAACATTAACACCGAGTGAGGCAGCAACATTAATACTGAGTGTGGCAGCAACAACAGCAACAGTAACACCAAGTGTGGCAGCAACAACAGCAACAGTAACACCGAGTGTGGCAGCAACAACAGCAACAGTAACACTGAGTGAGGCAGCAACAACAGCAACAGTAACACTGAGTGAGGCAGCAACAACAGCAACATTAACACCGAGTGTGGCAGCAACAACAGCAACAGTAACACTGAGTGTGGCAGCAACAACAGCAACATTAACACCGAGTGTGGCAGCAACAACAGCAACAGTACCACTGAGTGTGGCAGCAACAACAGCAACAGTAACACTGAGTGTGGCAGCAACAACAGCAACATTAACACTGAGTGAGGCAGCAACAACAGCAACATTAACACTGAGTGTGGCAGCAACAACAGCAACATTAACACTGACTGTGGCAGCAACAACAGCAACAGTAACACTGAGTGTGGCAGCAACAACAGCAACATTAACACTGAGTGAGGCAGCAACAACAGGTGCATTAACACTGAGTGTGGCAGCACCAACAGCAACATTAACACTGAGTGTGGCAGCAACAACAGCAACATTAACACTGAGTGAGGCCGCAACAACAGCAACATTAACACTGAGTCTGGCACCAACAACAGCAACATTAACACTGACTGTGGCAGCAACAACAGCAACAGTAACACTGAGTGTGGCAGCAACAACAGCAACATTAACACTGAGTGAGGCAGCAACAACAGGTGCATTAACACTGAGTGTGGCAGCACCAACAGCAACATTAACACTGAGTGAGGCAGCAACAACAGCAACATTAACACTGAGTGAGGCAGCAAAATTAACACTGAGTGAGGCAGCAACAACAGCAACATTAACACTGAGTGAGGCAGCAAACTTAACACTGAGTGAGGCAGCAACATTAACACTGAGTGTGGCAGCAACAACAGCAACATTAACACTGAGTGAGGCAGCAACAACAGCAGCATTAACACTGAGTGTGGCAGCAACATTAACACTGAGTGAGGCAGCAACAACAGCAACAGTAACACTGAGTGTGGCAGCAACAACAGCAACATTAACACTGAGTGTGGCAGCAACAGCAGCAACATTAACACCGAGTGTGGCAGCAACAACAGCATTATTAACACTGAGTGTAGCAGCAACAACAGCAACATTAACACTGAGCGTGGCAGCAACAACAGCAACATTAACACTGAGTGTGGCAGCAACAACAGCAACATTAACACTGAGGCAGCAACAACAGCAACATTAACACTGAGTGTGGCAGCAACAACAGCAACATTAACGCTGAGTGAGGCAGCAACAACAGCAACATTAACACTGAGTGAGGCAGCAACATTAACACTGAGTGTGGCAGCAGCAACAGCAACATTAACACTGAGTGAGGCAGCAACATTAACACTGAGTGCGGAAGCAACAACAGCAACATTAACACTGAGTGAGGCAACAACATTAACACTGAGTGTGGCAGCAACAACAGCAACATTAACGCTGAGTGAGGCAGCAACAACAGCAACATTAACACTGAGTGAGGCAGCAACATTAACACTGAGTGTGGCAGCAACAACAGCAACATTAACACTGAGTGAGGCAGCAACATTAACACTGAGTGTGGCAGCAACAACAGCAACATTAACACTGAGTGAGGCAGCAACATTAACACTGAGTGTGGCAGCAACAACAGCAACATTAACACTGAGTGAGGCAGCAACATTAACACTGAGTGTGGCAGCAACAACAGCAACATTAACACTGTGGCAGCAACAACAGCAACATTAACACTGAGTGTGGCAGCAACAACAGCAACATTACCACTGAGTGAGGCAGCAACATTAACACTGAGTGTGGCAGCAACATTAACACTGAGTGTGGCAGCAACAACAGCAACATTACCACTGAGTGAGGCATCAACATTAACACTGAGTGTGGAAGCAACAACAGCAACATTAACACTGAGTGAGGCAGCAACATTAACGCTGAGTGTGGCAGCAACAACAGCAACATTAACGCTGAGTGAGGCAGCAACAACAGCAACATTAACACTGAGTGTGGCAGCAACAACAGCAACAGTAACACCAATTGTGGCAGCAACAACAGCAACAGTAACACCAAGTGTGGCAGCAACAACAGCAACAGTAACACCGAGTGTGGCAGCAACAACAGCAACAGTAACACTGAGTGAGGCAGCAACAACAGCAACAGTAACACTGAGTGAGGCAGCAACAACAGCAACATTAACACCGAGTGTGGCAGCAACAACAGCAAGAGTAACACTGAGTGTGGCAGCAACAACAGCAACATTAACACCGAGTGTGGCAGCAACAACAGCAACAGAACCACTGAGTGTGGCAGCAACAACAGCAACAGTAACACTGAGTGAGGCAGCAACAACAGCAACAGTAACACTGAGTGTGGCAGCAACAACAGCAACAGTAACACCAAGTGTGGCAGCAACAACAGCAACAGTAACACCGAGTGTGGCAGCAACAACAGCAACATTAACAATGAGTGAGGCAGCAACAACAGCAACAGTAACACTGAGTGTGGCAGCAACAACAGCAACAGTAACACTGAGTGTGGCAGCAACAACAGCAACAGTAACACTGAGTGAGGCAGCAACAACAGCAACAGTAATACTGAGTGTGGCAGCAACATTAACACTGAGTGAGGCAGCAACAACAGCAACAGTAACACTGAGTGAGGCACCAACAACAGAAACATTAACACTGAGTGAGGCAACAACAACAGCAACATTAACACTGAGTGAGGCACCAACAACAGCAACATTAACACTGAGTGAGGCAGCAAAAACAGCAACATTAACACCGAGTGAGGCAGCAACATTAATACTGAGTGTGGCAGCAACAACAGCAACAGTAACACCAAGTGTGGCAGCAACAACAGCAACAGTAACACCGAGTGTGGCAGCAACAACAGCAACAGTAACACTGAGTGAGGCAGCAACAACAGCAACAGTAACACTGAGTGAGGCAGCAACAACAGCAACATTAACACCGAGTGTGGCAGCAACAACAGCAACAGTAACACTGAGTGTGGCAGCAACAACAGCAACATTAACACCGAGTGTGGCAGCAACAACAGCAACAGTACCACTGAGTGTGGCAGCAACAACAGCAACAGTAACACTGAGTGTGGCAGCAACAACAGCAACATTAACACTGAGTGAGGCAGCAACAACAGCAACATTAACACTGAGTGTGGCAGCAACAACAGCAACATTAACACTGACTGTGGCAGCAACAACAGCAACAGTAACACTGAGTGTGGCAGCAACAACAGCAACATTAACACTGAGTGAGGCAGCAACAACAGGTGCATTAACACTGAGTGTGGCAGCACCAACAGCAACATTAACACTGAGTGTGGCAGCAACAACAGCAACATTAACACTGAGTGAGGCCGCAACAACAGCAACATTAACACTGAGTCTGGCACCAACAACAGCAACATTAACACTGACTGTGGCAGCAACAACAGCAACAGTAACACTGAGTGTGGCAGCAACAACTGCAACATTAACACTGAGTGAGGCAGCAACAACAGGTGCATTAACACTGAGTGTGGCAGCACCAACAGCAACATTAACACTGAGTGAGGCAGCAACAACAGCAACATTAACACTGAGTGAGGCAGCAAAATTAACACTGAGTGAGGCAGCAACAACAGCAACATTAACACTGAGTGAGGCAGCAAACTTAACACTGAGTGAGGCAGCAACATTAACACTGAGTGTGGCAGCAACAACAGCAACATTAACACTGAGTGAGGCAGCAACAACAGCAGCATTAACACTGAGTGTGGCAGCAACATTAACACTGAGTGAGGCAGCAACAACAGCAACAGTAACACTGAGTGTGGCAGCAACAACAGCAACATTAACACTGAGTGTGGCAGCAACAGCAGCAACATTAACACCGAGTGTGGCAGCAACAACAGCATTATTAACACTGAGTGTAGCAGCAACAACAGCAACATTAACACTGAGCGTGGCAGCAACAACAGCAACATTAACACTGAGTGTGGCAGCAACAACAGCAACATTAACACTGAGGCAGCAACAACAGCAACATTAACACTGAGTGTGGCAGCAACAACAGCAACATTAACGCTGAGTGAGGCAGCAACAACAGCAACATTAACACTGAGTGAGGCAGCAACATTAACACTGAGTGTGGCAGCAGCAACAGCAACATTAACACTGAGTGAGGCAGCAACATTAACACTGAGTGTGGAAGCAACAACAGCAACATTAACACTGAGTGAGGCAACAACATTAACACTGAGTGTGGCAGCAACAACAGCAACATTAACGCTGAGTGAGGCAGCAACAACAGCAACATTAACACTGAGTGAGGCAGCAACATTAACACTGAGTGTGGCAGCAACAACAGCAACATTATCACTGAGTGAGGCAGCAACATTAACACTGAGTGTGGCAGCAACAACAGCAACATTAACACTGAGTGAGGCAGCAACATTAACACTGAGTGTGGCAGCAACAACAGCAACATTAACACTGAGTGAGGCAGCAACATTAACACTGAGTGTGGCAGCAACAACAGCAACATTATCACTGAGTGAGGCAGCAACATTAACACTGAGTGTGGCAGCAACAACAGCAACATTACCACTGAGTGAGGCATCAACATTAACACTGAGTGTGGAAGCAACAACAGCAACATTAACACTGAGTGAGGCAGCAACATTAACGCTGAGTGTGGCAGCAACAACAGCAACATTAACGCTGAGTGAGGCAGCAACAACAGCAACATTAACACTGAGTGTGGCAGCAACAACAGCAACAGTAACACCAATTGTGGCAGCAACAACAGCAACAGTAACACCAAGTGTGGCAGCAACAACAGCAACAGTAACACCGAGTGTGGCAGCAACAACAGCAACAGTAACACTGAGTGAGGCAGCAACAACAGCAACAGTAACACTGAGTGAGGCAGCAACAACAGCAACATTAACACCGAGTGTGGCAGCAACAACAGCAAGAGTAACACTGAGTGTGGCAGCAACAACAGCAACATTAACACCGAGTGTGGCAGCAACAACAGCAACAGAACCACTGAGTGTGGCAGCAACAACAGCAACAGTAACACTGAGTGAGGCAGCAACAACAGCAACAGTAACACTGAGTGTGGCAGCAACAACAGCAACAGTAACACCAAGTGTGGCAGCAACAACAGCAACAGTAACACCGAGTGTGGCAGCAACAACAGCAACATTAACAATGAGTGAGGCAGCAACAACAGCAACAGTAACACTGAGTGTGGCAGCAACAACAGCAACAGTAACACTGAGTGTGGCAGCAACAACAGCAACAGTAACACTGAGTGAGGCAGCAACAACAGCAACAGTAATACTGAGTGTGGCAGCAACATTAACACTGAGTGAGGCAGCAACAACAGCAACAGTAACACTGAGTGTGGCAGCAACAACAGCAACATTAACACTGAGTGTGGCAGCAACATTAACACTGAGTGAGGCAGCAACAACAGCAACAGTAACACTGAGTGTGGCAGCAACAACAGCAACATTAACACTGAGTGTGGCAGCAACATTAACACTGAGAGTGGCAACAACAACAGCAACATTAACACTGAGTGAGGCAACAACAACAGCAACAGTAACACTGAGTGAGGCAACAACAACAGCAACATTAACATTGAGTGAGGCAGCAACAACAGCAACATTAACACTGAGCGTGGCAGCAACAACAGCAACATTAACACTGAGTGTGGCAGCAAGAACAGCAACATTAACACTGAGAGAGGCAGCAACAACAGCAACATTAACACTGAGTGAGGCAGCAACAACAGCAACATTAACACTGAGTGTGGCAGCAACAGCAGCAACATTAACACTGAGTGTGGCAGCAACAACAGCAACATTAACACTGAGTGTGGCAGCAACATTAACACTGAGTGTGGCAGCAACAACAGCAACATTAACACTGAGTCTGGCATCAACAACAGCAACATTAACACTGAGTGTGGCAGCAACATTAACACTGAGTGTGGCAGCAACAACAGCAACATTAACACTGTGGCAGCAACAACAGCAACATTAACACTGAGTGTGGCAGCAACAACAGCAACATTACCACTGAGTGAGGCAGCAACATTAACACTGAGTGTGGCAGCAACATTAACACTGAGTGTGGCAGCAACAACAGCAACATTACCACTGAGTGAGGCATCAACATTAACACTGAGTGTGGAAGCAACAACAGCAACATTAACACTGAGTGAGGCAGCAACATTAACGCTGAGTGTGGCAGCCACAACAGCAACATTAACGCTGAGTGAGGCAGCAACAACAGCAACATTAACACTGAGTGAGGCAGCAACATTAACACTGAGCGTGGCAGCAACAACAGCAACATTAACACTGAGTGTGGCAGCAACAACAGCAACATTAACACTGAGGCAGCAACAACAGCAACATTAACACTGAGTGTGGCAGCAACAACAGCAACATTAACACTGAGGCAGCAACAACAGCAACATTAACGCTGAGTGAGGCAGCAACAACAGCAACATTAACACTGAGTGAGGCAGCAACATTAACACTGAGTGTGGCAGCAGCAACAGCAACATTAACACTGAGTGAGGCAGCAACATTAACACTGAGTGTGGCAGCAACAACATCAACATTATCACTGAGTGAGGCAGCAACATTAACACTGAGTGTGGCAGCAACAACAGCAACATTAACACTGAGTGAGGCAGCAACATTAACACTGAGTGTGGCAGCAACAACAGCAACATTAACACTGAGTGAGGCAGCAACATTAACACTGAGTGTGGCAGCAACAACAGCAACATTAACACTGAGTGTGGCAGCAACAACAGCAACATTAACACTGAGTGTGGCAGCAACAACAGCAACATTAACACTGAGTGAGGCAGCAACATTAACACTGAGTGTGGCAGCAACAACATCAACATTAACACTGAGTGTGGCAGCAACAACAGCAACATTACCACTGAGTGAGGCAGCAACATTAACACTGAGTGTGGAAGCAACAACAGCAACATTAACACTGAGTGAGGCAGCAACATTAACGCTGAGTGTGGCAGCAACAACAGCAACATTAACGCTGAGTGAGGCAGCAACAACAGCAACATTAACACTGAGTGAGGCAGCAACATTAACACTAAGTGTGGCAGCAACAACAGCAACAGTAACACCAAGTGTGGCAGCAACAACAGCAACAGTAACACCAAGTGTGGCAGCAACAACAGCAACAGTAACACCGAGTGTGGCAGCAACAACAGCAACAGTAACACTGAGTGAGGCACCAACAACAGAAACATTAACACTGAGTGAGGCAACAACAACAGCAACATTAACACTGAGTGAGGCACCAACAACAGCAACATTAACACTGAGTGAGGCAGCAAAAACAGCAACATTAACACCGAGTGAGGCAGCAACATTAATACTGAGTGTGGCAGCAACAACAGCAACAGTAACACCAAGTGTGGCAGCAACAACAGCAACAGTAACACCGAGTGTGGCAGCAACAACAGCAACAGTAACACTGAGTGAGGCAGCAACAACAGCAACAGTAACACTGAGTGAGGCAGCAACAACAGCAACATTAACACCGAGTGTGGCAGCAACAACAGCAACAGTAACACTGAGTGTGGCAGCAACAACAGCAACATTAACACCGAGTGTGGCAGCAACAACAGCAACAGTACCACTGAGTGTGGCAGCAACAACAGCAACAGTAACACTGAGTGTGGCAGCAACAACAGCAACATTAACACTGAGTGAGGCAGCAACAACAGCAACATTAACACTGAGTGTGGCAGCAACAACAGCAACATTAACACTGACTGTGGCAGCAACAACAGCAACAGTAACACTGAGTGTGGCAGCAACAACAGCAACATTAACACTGAGTGAGGCAGCAACAACAGGTGCATTAACACTGAGTGTGGCAGCACCAACAGCAACATTAACACTGAGTGTGGCAGCAACAACAGCAACATTAACACTGAGTGAGGCCGCAACAACAGCAACATTAACACTGAGTCTGGCACCAACAACAGCAACATTAACACTGACTGTGGCAGCAACAACAGCAACAGTAACACTGAGTGTGGCAGCAACAACAGCAACATTAACACTGAGTGAGGCAGCAACAACAGGTGCATTAACACTGAGTGTGGCAGCACCAACAGCAACATTAACACTGAGTGAGGCAGCAACAACAGCAACATTAACACTGAGTGAGGCAGCAAAATTAACACTGAGTGAGGCAGCAACAACAGCAACATTAACACTGAGTGAGGCAGCAAACTTAACACTGAGTGAGGCAGCAACATTAACACTGAGTGTGGCAGCAACAACAGCAACATTAACACTGAGTGAGGCAGCAACAACAGCAGCATTAACACTGAGTGTGGCAGCAACATTAACACTGAGTGAGGCAGCAACAACAGCAACAGTAACACTGAGTGTGGCAGCAACAACAGCAACATTAACACTGAGTGTGGCAGCAACAGCAGCAACATTAACACCGAGTGTGGCAGCAACAACAGCATTATTAACACTGAGTGTAGCAGCAACAACAGCAACATTAACACTGAGCGTGGCAGCAACAACAGCAACATTAACACTGAGTGTGGCAGCAACAACAGCAACATTAACACTGAGGCAGCAACAACAGCAACATTAACACTGAGTGTGGCAGCAACAACAGCAACATTAACGCTGAGTGAGGCAGCAACAACAGCAACATTAACACTGAGTGAGGCAGCAACATTAACACTGAGTGTGGCAGCAGCAACAGCAACATTAACACTGAGTGAGGCAGCAACATTAACACTGAGTGTGGAAGCAACAACAGCAACATTAACACTGAGTGAGGCAACAACATTAACACTGAGTGTGGCAGCAACAACAGCAACATTAACGCTGAGTGAGGCAGCAACAACAGCAACATTAACACTGAGTGAGGCAGCAACATTAACACTGAGTGTGGCAGCAACAACAGCAACATTATCACTGAGTGAGGCAGCAACATTAACACTGAGTGTGGCAGCAACAACAGCAACATTAACACTGAGTGAGGCAGCAACATTAACACTGAGTGTGGCAGCAACAACAGCAACATTAACACTGAGTGAGGCAGCAACATTAACACTGAGTGTGGCAGCAACAACAGCAACATTAACACTGTGGCAGCAACAACAGCAACATTAACACTGAGTGTGGCAGCAACAACAGCAACATTACCACTGAGTGAGGCAGCAACATTAACACTGAGTGTGGCAGCAACATTAACACTGAGTGTGGCAGCAACAACAGCAACATTACCACTGAGTGAGGCATCAACATTAACACTGAGTGTGGAAGCAACAACAGCAACATTAACACTGAGTGAGGCAGCAACATTAACGCTGAGTGTGGCAGCAACAACAGCAACATTAACGCTGAGTGAGGCAGCAACAACAGCAACATTAACACTGAGTGTGGCAGCAACAACAGCAACAGTAACACCAATTGTGGCAGCAACAACAGCAACAGTAACACCAAGTGTGGCAGCAACAACAGCAACAGTAACACCGAGTGTGGCAGCAACAACAGCAACAGTAACACTGAGTGAGGCAGCAACAACAGCAACAGTAACACTGAGTGAGGCAGCAACAACAGCAACATTAACACCGAGTGTGGCAGCAACAACAGCAAGAGTAACACTGAGTGTGGCAGCAACAACAGCAACATTAACACCGAGTGTGGCAGCAACAACAGCAACAGAACCACTGAGTGTGGCAGCAACAACAGCAACAGTAACACTGAGTGAGGCAGCAACAACAGCAACAGTAACACTGAGTGTGGCAGCAACAACAGCAACAGTAACACCAAGTGTGGCAGCAACAACAGCAACAGTAACACCGAGTGTGGCAGCAACAACAGCAACATTAACAATGAGTGAGGCAGCAACAACAGCAACAGTAACACTGAGTGTGGCAGCAACAACAGCAACAGTAACACTGAGTGTGGCAGCAACAACAGCAACAGTAACACTGAGTGAGGCAGCAACAACAGCAACAGTAATACTGAGTGTGGCAGCAACATTAACACTGAGTGAGGCAGCAACAACAGCAACAGTAACACTGAGTGTGGCAGCAACAACAGCAACATTAACACTGAGTGTGGCAGCAACATTAACACTGAGTGAGGCAGCAACAACAGCAACAGTAACACTGAGTGTGGCAGCAACAACAGCAACATTAACACTGAGTTTGGCAGCAACATTAACACTGAGAGTGGCAACAACAACAGCAACATTAACACTGAGTGAGGCAGCAACAACAGAAACATTAACACTGAGTGAGGCAACAACAACAGCAACAGTAACACTGAGTGAGGCAACAACAACAGCAACATTAACATTGAGTGAGGCAGCAACAACAGCAACATTAACACTGAGCGTGGCAGCAACAACAGCAACATTAACACTGAGTGTGGCAGCAAGAACAGCAACATTAACACTGAGAGAGGCAGCAACAACAGCAACATTAACACTGAGTGAGGCAGCAACAACAGCAACATTAACACTGAGTGTGGCAGCAACAGCAGCAACATTAACACTGAGTGTGGCAGCAACAACAGCAACATTAACACTGAGTGTGGCAGCAACATTAACACTGAGTGTGGCAGCAACAACAGCAACATTAACACTGAGTCTGGCATCAACAACAGCAACATTAACACTGAGTGTGGCAGCAACATTAACACTGAGTGTGGCAGCAACAACAGCAACATTAACACTGTGGCAGCAACAACAGCAACATTAACACTGAGTGTGGCAGCAACAACAGCAACATTACCACTGAGTGAGGCAGCAACATTAACACTGAGTGTGGCAGCAACATTAACACTGAGTGTGGCAGCAACAACAGCAACATTACCACTGAGTGAGGCATCAACATTAACACTGAGTGTGGAAGCAACAACAGCAACATTAACACTGAGTGAGGCAGCAACATTAACGCTGAGTGTGGCAGCCACAACAGCAACATTAACGCTGAGTGAGGCAGCAACAACAGCAACATTAACACTGAGTGAGGCAGCAACATTAACACTGAGTGTGGCAGCAACAACAGCAACAGTAACACCAATTGTGGCAGCAACAACAGCAACAGTAACACCAAGTGTGGCAGCAACAACAGCAACAGTAACACCGAGTGTGGCAGCAACAACAGCAACAGTAACACTGAGTGAGGCAGCAACAACAGCAACAGTAACACTGAGTGAGGCAGCAACAACAGCAACATTAACACCGAGTGTGGCAGCAACAACAGCAAGAGTAACACTGAGTGTGGCAGCAACAACAGCAACATTAACACCGAGTGTGGCAGCAACAACAGCAACAGAACCACTGAGTGTGGCAGCAACAACAGCAACAGTAACACTGAGTGAGGCAGCAACAACAGCAACAGTAACACTGAGTGTGGCAGCAACAACAGCAACAGTAACACCAAGTGTGGCAGCAACAACAGCAACAGTAACACCGAGTGTGGCAGCAACAACAGCAACATTAACAATGAGTGAGGCAGCAACAACAGCAACAGTAACACTGAGTGTGGCAGCAACAACAGCAACAGTAACACTGAGTGTGGCAGCAACAACAGCAACAGTAACACTGAGTGAGGCAGCAACAACAGCAACAGTAATACTGAGTGTGGCAGCAACATTAACACTGAGTGAGGCAGCAACAACAGCAACAGTAACACTGAGTGTGGCAGCAACAACAGCAACATTAACACTGAGTGTGGCAGCAACATTAACACTGAGTGAGGCAGCAACAACAGCAACAGTAACACTGAGTGTGGCAGCAACAACAGCAACATTAACACTGTGTGTGGCAGCAACATTAACACTGAGAGTGGCAACAACAACAGCAACATTAACACTGAGTGAGGCAGCAACAACAGAAACATTAACACTGAGTGAGGCAACAACAACAGCAACAGTAACACTGAGTGAGGCAACAACAACAGCAACATTAACATTGAGTGAGGCAGCAACAACAGCAACATTAACACTGAGCGTGGCAGCAACAACAGCAACATTAACACTGAGTGTGGCAGCAAGAACAGCAACATTAACACTGAGAGAGGCAGCAACAACAGCAACATTAACACTGAGTGAGGCAGCAACAACAGCAACATTAACACTGAGTGTGGCAGCAACAGCAGCAACATTAACACTGAGTGTGGCAGCAACAACAGCAACATTAACACTGAGTGTGGCAGCAACATTAACACTGAGTGTGGCAGCAACAACAGCAACATTAACACTGAGTCTGGCATCAACAACAGCAACATTAACACTGAGGGTGGCAGCAACATTAACACTGAGTGTGGCAGCAACAACAGCAACATTAACACTGAGTGTGGCAGCAACAACAGCAACATTAACACTGAGTGTGGCAGCAACAACAGCAACATTAACACTGAGTGTGGCAGCAACATTAACACTGAGTGAGGAAGCAACAACAGCAACATTAACACTGAGTGTGGCCACAACACCAACAGCAACATTAACACTGAGTGTGGCAGCAACATTAACACTGAGTGAGGCAGCAACATTAACACTGAGTGAGGCAGCAACAACAGCAACATTAACACTGAGTGTTGCAGCAACAACAGCAACATTAACACTGAGTGTGGCAACAACAACAGCAACAGTAACACTGAGTGAGGCAGCAATAACAGCAACATTAATACTGAGTGTGGCAGCAACAACAGCAACATTAACACTGAGTGTGGCAGCAACAACAGCAACATTAACACTGAGCGTGGCAGCAACAACAGCAACATTAACACTGAGTGTGGCAGCAACAACAGCAACATTAACACTGAGTGAGGCAGCAACAATAGCAACATTAACACTGAGTGAGGCAGCAACAACAGCAACATTAACACTGAGTGAGGCAGCAACAACAGCAACATTAACACTGAGTGTGGCAGCAACAACAGCACCATTAACACTGAGTGTGGCAGCAACATTACCACTGAGTGTGGCAGCAACATTAACACTGAGTGTGGCAGCAACAACAGTAACATTAACACTGAGTGTGGCAGCAACAACATCAACATTAACACTGAGTGAGACAACAACAACAGCAACATTAACACTGAGTGTGGCAGCAACATTAACACAGTGTGGCAGCAACAACAGCAACATTATCTCTGAGTGAGGCAGCAACATTAACACTGAGTGAGGCAGCAACATTAACACTGAGTGTGGCAGCAACATTAACACTGAGTGAGGCAGCAACATTAACATTGAGTGAGGCAGCAACATTAACACTGAGTGAGGCAGCAACAACAGCAACATTAACACTGAGTGTGGCAGCAACAACAGCAACATTAACACTGAGTGTGGCAGCAACAACAGCAACATTAACACTGAGTGTGGCAGCAACAACAGCAACAGTAACACTGAGTGAGGCAGCAACAACAGCAGCATTAACACTGAGTGTGGCAGCACCAACAGCAACATTAACACTGAGTCTGGCACCAACAACAGCAACATTAACACTGACTGTGGCAGCAACAACAGCAACAGTAACACTGAGTGTGGCAGCAACAACAGCAACATTAACACTGAGTGAGGCAGCAACAACAGCAGCATTAACACTGAGTGTGGCAGCACCAACAGCAACATTAACACTGAGTGAGGCAGCAACAACAGCAACATTAACACTGAGTGAGGCAGCAAAATTAACACTGAGTGAGGCAGCAACAACAGCAACATTAACACTGAGTGAGGCAGCAAAATTAACACTGAGTGAGGCAGCAACATTAACACTGAGTGTGGCAGCAACAACAGCAACATTAACACTGAGTGAGGCAGCAACAACAGCAGCATTAACACTGAGTGTGGCAGCAACATTAACACTGAGTGAGGCAGCAACAACACCAACAGTAACACTGAGTGTGGCAGCAACAACAGCAACATTAACACTGAGTGTGGCAGCAACAACAGCAACATTAACACCGAGTGTGGCAGCAACAACAGCATTATTAACACTGAGTGTGGCAGCAACAACAGCAACATTAACACTGAGCATGGCAGCAACAACAGCAACATTAACACTGAGTGTAGCAGCAACAACAGCAACATTAACACTGAGGCAGCAACAACAGCAACATTAACACTGAGTGTGGCAGCAACAACAGCAACATTAACACTGAGGCTGCAACAACAGCAACATTAACGCTGAGTGAGGCAGCAACAACAGCAACATTAACACTGAGTGAGGCAGCAACATTAACACTGAGTGTGGCAGCAGCAACAGCAACATTAACACTGAGTGAGGCAGCAACATTAACACTGAGTGTGGAAGCAACAACAGCAACATTAACACTGAGTGAGGCAACAACATTAACACTGAGTGTGGCAGCAACAACAGCAACATTAACGCTGAGTGAGGCAGCAACAACAGCAACATTAACACTGAGTGAGGCAGCAACATTAACACTGAGTGTGGCAGCAACAACAGCAACATTATCACTGAGTGAGGCAGCAACATTAACACTGAGTGTGGCAGCAACAACAGCAACATTAACACTGAGTGAGGCAGCAACATTAACACTGAGTGTGGCAGCAACAACAGCAACATTAACACTGAGTGAGGCAGCAACATTAACACTGAGTGTGGCAGCAACAACAGCAACATTAACACTGAGTGTGGCAGCAACAACAGCAACATTAACACTGAGTGTGGCAGCAACAACAGCAACATTAACACTGAGTGAGGCAGCAACATTAACACTGAGTGTGGCAGCAACAACAGCAACATTAACACTGAGTGTGGCAGCAACAACAGCAACATTACCACTGAGTGAGGCAGCAACATTAACACTGAGTGTGGAAGCAACAACAGCAACATTAACACTGAGTGAGGCAGCAACATTAACGCTGAGTGTGGCAGCAACAACAGCAACATTAACACTGAGTGAGGCAGCAACATTAACACTGAGTGTGGCAGCAACAACAGCAACAGTAACACCAAGTGTGGCAGCAACAACAGCAACAGTAACACCGAATGTGGCAGCAACAACAGCAACAGTAACACTGAGTGAGGCAGCAACAACAGCAACAGTAACACTGAGTGAGGCAGCAACAACAGCAACATTAACACCGAGTATGGCAGCAACAACAGCAACAGTAACACTGAGTGTGGCAGCAACAACAGCAACATTAACACCGAGTGTTGCAGCAACAACAGCAACATTAACACTGAGTGAGGCAGCAACAACAGCAACAGTAACACTGAGTGTGGCAGCAACAACAGAAAGAGTAACACTGAGTGAGGCAGCAACAACAGCAACAGTAACACTGAGTGTGGCAGCAACAACAGCAACATTAACACTGAGTGTGGCAGCAACATTAACACTGAGTGAGGCAGCAACAACAGCAACATTAACACTGAGTGTGGCAGCAACAACAGCAACATTAACACTGAGTGTGGCAACAACAACAGCAACATTAACACTGAGTGAGGCAGCAACAACAGAAACATTAACACTGAGTGAGGCAACAACAACAGCAACAGTAACACTGAGTGAGGCAACAACATTAACACTGAGTGTGGCAGCAACAACAGCAACATTAACACTGAGTGAGGCAGCAACAACAGCAACATTAACACTGAGTGTTGCAACAACAACAGCAACAGTAACACTGAGTGAGGCAGCAACAACAGCAACATTAATACTGAGTGTGGCAGCAACAACAGCAACATTAACACTGAGTGTGGCAGCAACAACAGCAACATTAACACTGAGCGTGGAAGCAACAACAGCAACATTAACACTGAGTGAGGCAGCAACAACAGCAACATTAACACTGAGTGTGGCAGCAACAACAGCAACATTAACACTGAGTGTGGCAGCAGCAACATTAACACTGAGTGAGACAACAACAACAGCAACATTAACACTGAGTGAGACAACAACAACAGCAACATTAACACTGAGTGTGGCAGCACCATTAACACTGAGTGTGGCAGCAACAACAGCAACATTAACACAGTGTTGCAGCAACAACAGCAACATTATCCATGAGTGAGGCAGCAACAAAAGCAACATTAACACTGAGTGAGGCAGCAACAACAGCAACAGTAACACTGAGTGAGGCAGCAACAACAGCAGGATTAACACTGAGTGTGGCAGCAACAACAGCAACAGTAACACTGAGTGAGGCAGCAACAACAGCAACATTAACACTGAGTGAGGCACCAACAACAGCAACATTAACACTGAGTGAGGCAGCAACAACAGCAACATTAACACTGAGTGAGGCAGCAACAACAGCAACAGTAACACTGAGTGAGGCAGCAACATTAACACTGAGTGAGGCAGCAACAACAGCAACATTAACACTGAGTGAGACAACAACAACAGCAACATTAACACTGAGTGTGGCAGCAACATTAACACAGTGTGGCAGCAACAACAGCAACATTATCTCTGAGTGAGGCAGCAACATTAACACTGAGTGAGGCAGCAACATTAACACTTAGTGAGGCAGCAACATTAACACTGAGTGAGGCAGCAACATTAACATTGAGTGAGGCAGCAACATTAACACTGAGTGAGGCAGCAACAACAGCAACATTAACACTGAGTGAGGCAGCAAAATTAACACTGAGTGAGGCAGCAACATTAACACTGAGTGTGGCAGCAACAACAGCAACATTAACACTGAGTGAGGCAGCAACAACAGCAGCATTAACACTGAGTGTGGCAGCAACATTAACACTGAGTGAGGCAGCAACAACACCAACAGTAACACTGAGTGTGGCAGCAACAACAGCAACATTAACACTGAGTGTGGCAGCAACAACAGCAACATTAACACCGAGTGTGGCAGCAACAACAGCATTATTAACACTGAGTGTGGCAGCAACAACAGCAACATTAACACTGAGCATGGCAGCAACAACAGCAACATTAACACTGAGTGTAGCAGCAACAACAGCAACATTAACACTGAGGCAGCAACAACAGCAACATTAACACTGAGTGTGGCAGCAACAACAGCAACATTAACACTGAGGCTGCAACAACAGCAACATTAACGCTGAGTGAGGCAGCAACAACAGCAACATTAACACTGAGTGAGGCAGCAACATTAACACTGAGTGTGGCAGCAGCAACAGCAACATTAACACTGAGTGAGGCAGCAACATTAACACTGAGTGTGGAAGCAACAACAGCAACATTAACACTGAGTGAGGCAACAACATTAACACTGAGTGTGGCAGCAACAACAGCAACATTAACGCTGAGTGAGGCAGCAACAACAGCAACATTAACACTGAGTGAGGCAGCAACATTAACACTGAGTGTGGCAGCAACAACAGCAACATTATCACTGAGTGAGGCAGCAACATTAACACTGAGTGTGGCAGCAACAACAGCAACATTAACACTGAGTGAGGCAGCAACATTAACACTGAGTGTGGCAGCAACAACAGCAACATTAACACTGAGTGAGGCAGCAACATTAACACTGAGTGTGGCAGCAACAACAGCAACATTAACACTGAGTGTGGCAGCAACAACAGCAACATTAACACTGAGTGTGGCAGCAACAACAGCAACATTAACACTGAGTGAGGCAGCAACATTAACACTGAGTGTGGCAGCAACAACAGCAACATTAACACTGAGTGTGGCAGCAACAACAGCAACATTACCACTGAGTGAGGCAGCAACATTAACACTGAGTGTGGAAGCAACAACAGCAACATTAACACTGAGTGAGGCAGCAACATTAACGCTGAGTGTGGCAGCAACAACAGCAACATTAACACTGAGTGAGGCAGCAACATTAACACTGAGTGTGGCAGCAACAACAGCAACAGTAACACCAAGTGTGGCAGCAACAACAGCAACAGTAACACCGAATGTGGCAGCAACAACAGCAACAGTAACACTGAGTGAGGCAGCAACAACAGCAACAGTAACACTGAGTGAGGCAGCAACAACAGCAACATTAACACCGAGTATGGCAGCAACAACAGCAACAGTAACACTGAGTGTGGCAGCAACAACAGCAACATTAACACCGAGTGTTGCAGCAACAACAGCAACATTAACACTGAGTGAGGCAGCAACAACAGCAACAGTAACACTGAGTGTGGCAGCAACAACAGAAAGAGTAACACTGAGTGAGGCAGCAACAACAGCAACAGTAACACTGAGTGTGGCAGCAACAACAGCAACATTAACACTGAGTGTGGCAGCAACATTAACACTGAGTGAGGCAGCAACAACAGCAACATTAACACTGAGTGTGGCAGCAACAACAGCAACATTAACACTGAGTGTGGCAACAACAACAGCAACATTAACACTGAGTGAGGCAGCAACAACAGAAACATTAACACTGAGTGAGGCAACAACAACAGCAACAGTAACACTGAGTGAGGCAACAACATTAACACTGAGTGTGGCAGCAACAACAGCAACATTAACACTGAGTGAGGCAGCAACAACAGCAACATTAACACTGAGTGTTGCAACAACAACAGCAACAGTAACACTGAGTGAGGCAGCAACAACAGCAACATTAATACTGAGTGTGGCAGCAACAACAGCAACATTAACACTGAGTGTGGCAGCAACAACAGCAACATTAACACTGAGCGTGGAAGCAACAACAGCAACATTAACACTGAGTGAGGCAGCAACAACAGCAACATTAACACTGAGTGTGGCAGCAACAACAGCAACATTAACACTGAGTGTGGCAGCAGCAACATTAACACTGAGTGAGACAACAACAACAGCAACATTAACACTGAGTGAGACAACAACAACAGCAACATTAACACTGAGTGTGGCAGCACCATTAACACTGAGTGTGGCAGCAACAACAGCAACATTAACACAGTGTTGCAGCAACAACAGCAACATTATCCATGAGTGAGGCAGCAACAAAAGCAACATTAACACTGAGTGAGGCAGCAACAACAGCAACAGTAACACTGAGTGAGGCAGCAACAACAGCAGGATTAACACTGAGTGTGGCAGCAACAACAGCAACAGTAACACTGAGTGAGGCAGCAACAACAGCAACATTAACACTGAGTGAGGCACCAACAACAGCAACATTAACACTGAGTGAGGCAGCAACAACAGCAACATTAACACTGAGTGAGGCAGCAACAACAGCAACAGTAACACTGAGTGAGGCAGCAACATTAACACTGAGTGAGGCAGCAACAACAGCAACATTAACACTGAGTGAGACAACAACAACAGCAACATTAACACTGAGTGTGGCAGCAACATTAACACAGTGTGGCAGCAACAACAGCAACATTATCTCTGAGTGAGGCAGCAACATTAACACTGAGTGAGGCAGCAACATTAACACTTAGTGAGGCAGCAACATTAACACTGAGTGAGGCAGCAACATTAACATTGAGTGAGGCAGCAACATTAACACTGAGTGAGGCAGCAACAACAGCAACATTAACACTGAGTGAGGCAGCAACAACAGCAACATTAACATTGAATGAGGCAGCAACGTTAACACTGAGTGAGGCAGCAACAACAGCAACATTAACACTGAGTGAGGCAGCAACAACAGCAACATTGAAACTGAGTGAGGCAGTAACAACAGCAACATTAACACTGAGTGTGGCCGCAACAACAGCAACATTAACACTGAGTGTGGCAGCAACAACAACAACATTAACACTGAGTGAGGGAGCAACAACAGCAGCATTAACACTGAGTGTGGCAGCAACAACAGCAACATTAATACTGAGTGAGGCAGCAACAACAGCAACATTAACACCGAGTGTGGCAGCAACAACAGCAGCATTAACACTGAGTTTGGCAGCAACAACAGCAACATTAACACTGAGTGAGGCAGCAACAACAGAAGCATTAACACTGAGTGAGGCAGCACCAACAGCAACATTAACACTGAGTGTGGCAGCAACAACAGCAGGATTAACACTGAGTGTGGCAGCAACAACAGCAGGATTAACACTGAGTGTGGCAGCAACCACAGCAACATTAACACTGAGTGTGGCAGCACCAACAGCAACATTGACACTGAGTGTGGCAGCAACAACAGCAGGATTAACACTGAGTGTGGCAGCAACAACAGCAGCAGTAACACTGAGTGAGGCAGCAACAACAGCAACATTAACACTGAGTGAGGCACCAACAACAGCAACATTATCACTGAGTGAGGCACCAACAACAGCAACATTAACACTGAGTGAGGCAGCAACATCAACACTGAGTGAGGCAACAACAACAGCAACATTAACACTGAGTGAGGCAGCAACATTAACACTGAGTGAGGCAGCAACATTAACACGGAGTGAGGCAGCAACAACAGCAACAGTAACACTGAGTGAGGCAGCAACAACAGCAACAGTAACACTGAGTGTGGCAGCAACAACAGCAACATTAACACTGAGTGAGGCACCAACAACAGCAACATTAACACTGAGTGAGGCAACAACAACAGCAAGATTAACACTGAGTGAGGCACCAACAACAGCAACATTAACACTGAGTGAGGCAGCAACAACAGCAACATTAATACCGGTTGAGGCAGCAACATTAACACTGAGTGTGGCAGCAACATTAACACTGAGTGTGGCAGCAACAACAGCAACATTAACACTGAGTGTGGCAGCAACAACAGCAACATTAACACTGAGTGTGGCAGCAACAACAGCAACATTAACACTGAGTGTGGCAGCAGCATTAACACTGAGTGAGGAAGCAACAACAGCAACATTAACACTGAGTGTGGCAACAACACTAACAGCAACATTAACACTGAGTGTGGCAGCAACATTAACACTGAGTGAGGCAGCAACATTAACACTGAGTGAGGCAGCAACAACAGCAACATTAACACTGAGTGTTGCAGCAACAACAGCAACATTAACACTGAGTGTGGCAGCAACAACAGCAACATTAACCCTGAGCGTGGCAGCAACAACAGCAACATTAACACTGAGTGTGGCAGCAACAACAGCAACATTAACACTGAGTGAGGCAGCAACAACAGCAACATTAACACTGAGTGAGGCAGCAACAACAGCAACATTAACACTGAGTGAGGCAGCAACAACAGCAACATTAACACTGAGTGTGGCAGCAACAACAGTAACATTAACACTGAGTGTGGCAGCAACAACAGCAACATTAACACTGAGTGAGACAACAACAACAGCAACATTAACACTGAGTGTGGCAGCAACATTAACACAGTGTGGCAGCAACAACAGCAACATTATCTCTGAGTGAGGCAGCAACATTAACACTGAGTGAGGCAGCAACATTAACACTGAGTGTGGCAGCAACATTAACACTGAGTGAGGCAGCAACATTAACATTGAGTGAGGCAGCAACATTAACACTGAGTGAGGCAGCAACAACAGCAACATTAACACTGAGTGTGGCAGCAACAACAGCAACATTAACACTGAGTGTGGCAGCAACAACAGCAACATTAACACTGAGTGTGGCAGCAACAACAGCAACAGTAACACTGAGTGTGGCAGCACCAACAGCAACATTAACACTGAGTGTGGCAGCAACAACAGCAACATTAACACTGAGTGAGGCCGCAACAACAGCAACATTAACACTGAGTCTGGCACCAACAACAGCAACATTAACACTGACTGTGGCAGCAACAACAGCAACAGTAACACTGAGTGTGGCAGCAACAACAGCAACATTAACACTGAGTGAGGCAGCAACAACAGCAGCATTAACACTGAGTGTGGCAGCACCAACAGCAACATTAACACTGAGTGAGGCAGCAACAACAGCAACATTAACACTGAGTGTGGCAGCAAAATTAACACTGAGTGAGGCAGCAACAACAGCAACATTAACACTGAGTGAGGCAGCAAAATTAACACTGAGTGAGGCAGCAACATTAACACTGAGTGTGGCAGCAACAACAGCAACATTAACACTGAGTGAGGCAGCAACAACAGCAACATTAACACTGAGTGAGGCAGCAACAACAGCAGCATTAACACTGAGTGTGGCAGCAACATTAACACTGAGTGAGGCAGCAACAACAGCAACAGTAACACTGAGTGTGGCAGCAACAACAGCAATATTAACACTGAGTGTGGCAGCAACAACAGCAACATTAATACCGAGTGTGGCAGCAACAACAGCATTATTAACACTGAGTGTGGCAGCAACAACAGCAACATTAACACTGAGCGTGGCAGCAACAACAGCAACATTAACACTGAGTGTGGCAGCAACAACAGCAACATTAACACTGAGGCAGCAACAACAGCAACATTAACACTGAGTGTGGCAGCAACAACAGCATCATTAACACTGAGGCAGCAACAACAGCAACATTAACGCTGAGTGAGGCAGCAACAACAGCAACATTAACACTGAGTGAGGAAGCAACATTATCACTGAGTGTGGCAGCAACAACAGCAACATTAACACTGAGTGAGGCAGCAACATTAACACTGAGTGTGGAAGCAACAACAGCAACATTAACACTGAGTGAGGCAACAACATTAACACTGAGTGAGGCAGCAACAACAGCAACATTAACACTGAGTGAGACAACAACAACAGCAACATTAACACTGAGTGTGGCAGCAACATTAACACAGTGTGGCAGCAACAACAGCAACATTATCTCTGAGTGAGGCAGCAACATTAACACTGAGTGAGGCAGCAACATTAACACTTAGTGAGGCAGCAACATTAACACTGAGTGAGGCAGCAACATTAACATTGAGTGAGGCAGCAACATTAACACTGAGTGAGGCAGCAACAACAGCAACATTAACACTGAGTGAGGCAGCAACAACAGCAACATTAACATTGAATGAGGCAGCAACGTTAACACTGAGTGAGGCAGCAACAACAGCAACATTAACACTGAGTGAGGCAGCAACAACAGCAACATTGAAACTGAGTGAGGCAGTAACAACAGCAACATTAACACTGAGTGTGGCCGCAACAACAGCAACATTAACACTGAGTGTGGCAGCAACAACAACAACATTAACACTGAGTGAGGGAGCAACAACAGCAGCATTAACACTGAGTGTGGCAGCAACAACAGCAACATTAATACTGAGTGAGGCAGCAACAACAGCAACATTAACACCGAGTGTGGCAGCAACAACAGCAGCATTAACACTGAGTTTGGCAGCAACAACAGCAACATTAACACTGAGTGAGGCAGCAACAACAGAAGCATTAACACTGAGTGAGGCAGCACCAACAGCAACATTAACACTGAGTGTGGCAGCAACAACAGCAGGATTAACACTGAGTGTGGCAGCAACAACAGCAGGATTAACACTGAGTGTGGCAGCAACCACAGCAACATTAACACTGAGTGTGGCAGCACCAACAGCAACATTGACACTGAGTGTGGCAGCAACAACAGCAGGATTAACACTGAGTGTGGCAGCAACAACAGCAGCAGTAACACTGAGTGAGGCAGCAACAACAGCAACATTAACACTGAGTGAGGCACCAACAACAGCAACATTATCACTGAGTGAGGCACCAACAACAGCAACATTAACACTGAGTGAGGCAGCAACATCAACACTGAGTGAGGCAACAACAACAGCAACATTAACACTGAGTGAGGCAGCAACATTAACACTGAGTGAGGCAGCAACATTAACACGGAGTGAGGCAGCAACAACAGCAACAGTAACACTGAGTGAGGCAGCAACAACAGCAACAGTAACACTGAGTGTGGCAGCAACAACAGCAACATTAACACTGAGTGAGGCACCAACAACAGCAACATTAACACTGAGTGAGGCAACAACAACAGCAAGATTAACACTGAGTGAGGCACCAACAACAGCAACATTAACACTGAGTGAGGCAGCAACAACAGCAACATTAATACCGGTTGAGGCAGCAACATTAACACTGAGTGTGGCAGCAACATTAACACTGAGTGTGGCAGCAACAACAGCAACATTAACACTGAGTGTGGCAGCAACAACAGCAACATTAACACTGAGTGTGGCAGCAACAACAGCAACATTAACACTGAGTGTGGCAGCAGCATTAACACTGAGTGAGGAAGCAACAACAGCAACATTAACACTGAGTGTGGCAACAACACTAACAGCAACATTAACACTGAGTGTGGCAGCAACATTAACACTGAGTGAGGCAGCAACATTAACACTGAGTGAGGCAGCAACAACAGCAACATTAACACTGAGTGTTGCAGCAACAACAGCAACATTAACACTGAGTGTGGCAGCAACAACAGCAACATTAACACTGAGCGTGGCAGCAACAACAGCAACATTAACACTGAGTGTGGCAGCAACAACAGCAACATTAACACTGAGTGAGGCAGCAACAACAGCAACATTAACACTGAGTGAGGCAGCAACAACAGCAACATTAACACTGAGTGAGGCAGCAACAACAGCAACATTAACACTGAGTGTGGCAGCAACAACAGTAACATTAACACTGAGTGTGGCAGCAACAACAGCAACATTAACACTGAGTGAGACAACAACAACAGCAACATTAACACTGAGTGTGGCAGCAACATTAACACAGTGTGGCAGCAACAACAGCAACATTATCTCTGAGTGAGGCAGCAACATTAACACTGAGTGAGGCAGCAACATTAACACTGAGTGTGGCAGCAACATTAACACTGAGTGAGGCAGCAACATTAACATTGAGTGAGGCAGCAACATTAACACTGAGTGAGGCAGCAACAACAGCAACATTAACACTGAGTGTGGCAGCAACAACAGCAACATTAACACTGAGTGTGGCAGCAACAACAGCAACATTAACACTGAGTGTGGCAGCAACAACAGCAACAGTAACACTGAGTGTGGCAGCACCAACAGCAACATTAACACTGAGTGTGGCAGCAACAACAGCAACATTAACACTGAGTGAGGCCGCAACAACAGCAACATTAACACTGAGTCTGGCACCAACAACAGCAACATTAACACTGACTGTGGCAGCAACAACAGCAACAGTAACACTGAGTGTGGCAGCAACAACAGCAACATTAACACTGAGTGAGGCAGCAACAACAGCAGCATTAACACTGAGTGTGGCAGCACCAACAGCAACATTAACACTGAGTGAGGCAGCAACAACAGCAACATTAACACTGAGTGTGGCAGCAAAATTAACACTGAGTGAGGCAGCAACAACAGCAACATTAACACTGAGTGAGGCAGCAAAATTAACACTGAGTGAGGCAGCAACATTAACACTGAGTGTGGCAGCAACAACAGCAACATTAACACTGAGTGAGGCAGCAACAACAGCAACATTAACACTGAGTGAGGCAGCAACAACAGCAGCATTAACACTGAGTGTGGCAGCAACATTAACACTGAGTGAGGCAGCAACAACAGCAACAGTAACACTGAGTGTGGCAGCAACAACAGCAATATTAACACTGAGTGTGGCAGCAACAACAGCAACATTAATACCGAGTGTGGCAGCAACAACAGCATTATTAACACTGAGTGTGGCAGCAACAACAGCAACATTAACACTGAGCGTGGCAGCAACAACAGCAACATTAACACTGAGTGTGGCAGCAACAACAGCAACATTAACACTGAGGCAGCAACAACAGCAACATTAACACTGAGTGTGGCAGCAACAACAGCATCATTAACACTGAGGCAGCAACAACAGCAACATTAACGCTGAGTGAGGCAGCAACAACAGCAACATTAACACTGAGTGAGGAAGCAACATTATCACTGAGTGTGGCAGCAACAACAGCAACATTAACACTGAGTGAGGCAGCAACATTAACACTGAGTGTGGAAGCAACAACAGCAACCTTAACACTGAGTGAGGCAACAACATTAACACTGAGTGTGGCAGCAACAACAGCAACATTAACGCTGAGTGAGGCAGCAACAACAGCAACATTAAAACTGAGTGAGGCAGCAACATTAACACTGAGTGTGGCAGCAACAACAGCAACATTAACACTGAGTGAGGCAGCAACATTAACACTGAGTGTGGCAGCAACAACAGCAACATTATCACTGAGTGAGGCAGCAACATTAACACTGAGTGTGGCAGCAACAACTGCAACATTAACACTGAGTGAGGCAGCAACATTAACACTGAGTGTGGCAGCAACAACAGCAACATTAACACTGAGTGAGGCAGCAACATTAACACTGAGTGTGGCAGCAACAACAGCAACATTAACACTGAGTGTGGCAGCAACAACAGCAACATTAACACTGAGTGTGGCAGCAACAACAGCAACATTAACACTGAGTGAGGCAGCAACATTAACACTGAGTGTGGCAGCAACAACAGCAACATTAACACTGAGTGTGGCAGCAACAACAGCAACATTACCACTGAGTGAGGCAGCAACATTAACACTGAGTGTGGAAGCAACAACAGCAACATTAACACTGAGTGAGGCAGCAACATTAACGCTGAGTGTGGCAGCAACAACAGCAACATTAACGCTGAGTGAGGCAGCAACAACAGCAACATTAACACTGAGTGAGGCAGCAACATTAACACTGAGTGTGGCAGCAACAACAGCAACATTAACACTGAGTGAGGCAGCAAAATTAACACTGAGTGAGGCAGCAACAACAGCAACATTAACACTGAGTGAGGCAGCAAAATTAACACTGAGTGAGGCAGCAACATTAACACTGAGTGTGGCAGCAACAACAGCAACATTAACACTGAGTGAGGCAGCAACAACAGCAACATTAACACTGAGTGAGGCAGCAACAACAGCAGCATTAACACTGAGTGTGGCAGCAACATTAACACTGAGTGAGGCAGCAACAACAGCAACAGTAACACTGAGTGTGGCAGCAACAACAGCAACATTAACACTGAGTGTGGCAGCAACAACAGCAACATTAACACCGAGTGTGGCAGCAACAACAGCATTATTAACACTGAGTATGGCAGCAACAACAGCAACATTAACACTGAGCGTGGCAGCAACAACAGCAACATTAACACTGAGTGTGGCAGCAACAACAGCAACATTAACACTGAGGCAGCAACAACAGCAACATTAACACTGAGTGTGGCAGCAACAACAGCAACATTAACACTGAGGCAGCAACAACAGCAACATTAACGCTGAGTGAGGCAGCAACAACAGCAACATTAACACTGAGTGAGGAAGCAACATTAACACTGAGTGTGGCAGCAACAACAGCAACATTAACACTGAGTGTGGAAGCAACAACAGCAACATTAACACTGAGTGAGGCAACAACATTAACACTGAGTGTGGCAGCAACAACAGCAACATTAACGCTGAGTGAGGCAGCAACAACAGCAACATTAACACTGAGTGAGGCAGCAACATTAACACTGAGTGTGGCAGCAACAACAGCAACATTAACACTGAGTGAGGCAGCAACAACAGCAACATTAACACTGAGTGAGGCAGCAACAACAGCAGCATTAACACTGAGTGTGGCAGCAACATTAACACTGAGTGAGGCAGCAACAACAGCAACAGTAACACTGAGTGTGGCAGCAACAACAGCAACATTAACACTGAGTGTGGCAGCAACAACAGCAACATTAACACCGAGTGTGGCAGCAACAACAGCATTATTAACACTGAGTGTGGCAGCAACAACAGCAACATTAACACTGAGCGTGGCAGCAACAACAGCAACATTAACACTGAGTGTGGCAGCAACAACAGCAACATTAACACTGAGGCAGCAACAACAGCAACATTAACACTGAGTGAGGCAGCAACAACAGCAACATTAACACTGAGTGAGGCAGCAACATTAACACTGAGTGTGGCAGCAACAACAGCAACATTAACACTGAGTGAGGCAGCAACATTAACACTGAGTGTGGAAGCAACAACAGCAACATTAACACTGAGTGAGGCAACAACATTAACACTGAGTGTGGCAGCAACAACAGCAACATTAACGCTGAGTGAGGCAGCAACAACAGCAACATTAACACTGAGTGAGGCAGCAACACTAACACTGAGTGTGGCAGCAAAAACAGCAACATTAACACTGAGTGAGGCAGCAACATTAACACTGAGTGTGGCAGCAACAACAGCAACATTATCACTGAGTGAGGCAGCAACATTAACACTGAGTGTGGCAGCAACAACAGCAACATTAACACTGAGTGAGGCAGCAACATTAACACTGAGTGTGGCAGCAACAACAGCAACATTAACACTGAGTGAGGCAGCAACATTAACACTGAGTGTGGCAGCAACAACAGCAACATTAACACTGAGTGTGGCAGCAACAACAGCAACATTAACACTGAGTGTGGCAGCAACAACAGCAACATTAACACTGAGTGTGGCAGCAACAACAGCAACATTAACATTGAGTGAGGCAGCAACATTAACACTGAGTGTGGCAGCAACAACAGCAATATTAACACTGAGTGTGGCAGCAACAACAGCAACATTACCACTGAGTGAGGCAGCAACATTAACACTGAGTGTGGAAGCAACAACAGCAACATTAACACTGAGTGAGGCAGCAACATTAACGCTGAGTGTGGCAGCAACAACAGCAACATTAATGCTGAGTGAGGCAGCAACAACAGCAACATTAACACTGAGTGAGGCAGCAACATTAACACTGAGTGTGGCAGCAACAACAGCAACAGTAACACCAAGTGTGGCAGCAACAACAGCAACAGTAACACCGAGTGTGGCAGCAACAACAGCAACATTAACACTGACTGTGGCAGCAACAACAGCAACAGTAACACTGAGTGTGGCAGCAACAACAGCAACATTAACACTGAGTGAGGCAGCAACAACAGCAGCATTAACACTGAGTGTGGCAGCACCAACAGCAACATTAACACTGAGTGAGGCAGCAACAACAGCAACATTAACACTGAGTGAGGCAGCAACAACAGCAACATTAACACTGAGTGAGGCAGCAAAATTAACACTGAGTGAGGCAGCAACAACGGCAACATTAACACTGAGTGAGGCAGCAAAATTAACACTGAGTGAGGCAGCAACATTAACACTGAGTGTGGCAGCAACAACAGCAACATTAACACTGAGTGAGGCAGCAACAACAGCAACATTAACACTGAGTGAGGCAGCAACAACAGCAGCATTAACACTGAGTGTGGCAGCAACATTAACACTGAGTGAGGCAGCAACAACAGCAACAGTAACACTGAGTGTGGCAGCAACAACAGCAACATTAACACTGAGTGTGGCAGCAACAACAGCAACATTAACACCGAGTGTGGCAGCAACAACAGCATTATTAACACTGAGTGTGGCAGCAACAACAGCAACATTAACACTGAGCGTGGCAGCAACAACAGCAACATTAACACTGAGTGTGGCAGCAACAACAGCAACATTAACACTGAGGCAGCAACAACAGCAACATTAACACTGAGTGTGGCAGCAACAACAGCAACATTAACACTGAGGCAGCAACAACAGCAACATTAACGCTGAGTGAGGCAGCAACAACAGTAACATTAACACTGAGTGAGGCAGCAACATTAACACTGAGTGTGGCAGCAACAACAGCAACATTAACACTGAGTGAGGCAGCAACATTAACACTGAGTGTGGAAGCAACAACAGCAACATTAACACTGAGTGAGGCAACAACATTAACACTGAGTGTGGCAGCAACAACAGCAACATTAACGCTGAGTGAGGCAGCAACAACAGCAACATTAACACTGAGTGAGGCAGCAACATTAACACTGAGTGTGGCAGCAACAACAGCAACATTAACACTGAGTGAGGCAGCAACATTAACACTGAGTGTGGCAGCAACAACAGCAACATTATCACTGAGTGAGGCAGCAACATTAACACTGAGTGTGGCAGCAACAACAGC
Source organism: Procambarus clarkii (assembly GCF_040958095.1). Lineage (NCBI taxonomy): Eukaryota > Metazoa > Arthropoda > Malacostraca > Decapoda > Cambaridae > Procambarus > Procambarus clarkii. The sequence goes on along the minus strand of NC_091153.1, from coordinate 48,054,750 downwards.
AACATTAACACTGAGTGAGGCAGCAACATTAACACTGAGTGTGGCAGCAACAACAGCAACATTAACACTGAGTGAGGCAGCAACATTAACACTGAGTGTGGCAGCAACAACAGCAACATTAACAGTGAGTGTGGCAGCAACAACAGCAACATTAACACTGAGTGTGGCAGCAACAACAGCAACATTAACACTGAGTGAGGCAGCAACATTAACACTGAGTGTGGCAGCAACAACAGCAACATTAACACTGAGTGTGGCAGCAACACCAGCAACATTACCACTGAGTGAGGAAGCAACATTAACACTGAGTGTGGAAGCAACAACAGCAACATTAACACTGAGTGAGGCAGCAACATTAACGCTGAGTGTGGCAGCAACAACAGCAACATTAACGCTGAGTGAGGCAGCAACAACAGCAACATTAACACTGAGTGAGGCAGCAACATTAACACTGAGTGTGGCAGCAACAACAGCAACAGTAACACCAAGTGTGGCAGCAACAACAGCAACAGTAACACCGAGTGTGGCAGCAACAACAGCAACAGTAACACTGAGTGAGGCAGCAACAACAGCAACAGTAACACTGAGTGAGGCAGCAACATTAACACTGAGTGTGGCAGCAACAACAGCAACATTAACACTGAGTGAGGCAGCAACAACAGCAACATTAACACTGAGTGAGGCAGCAACAACAGCAGCATTAACACTGAGTGTGGCAGCAACAACAGCAACATTAACACCGAGTGTGGCAGCAAGAACAGCATTATTAACACTGAGTGTGGCAGCAACAACAGCAACATTAACACTGAGCGTGGCAGCAACAACAGCAACATTAACACTGAGTGTGGCAGCAACAACAGCAACATTAACACTGAGGCAGCAACAACAGCAACATTAACACTGAGTGTGGCAGCAACAACAGCAACATTAACACTGAGGCAGCAACAACAGCAACATTAACGCTGAGTGAGGCAGCAACAACAGCAACATTAACACTGAGTGAGGCAGCAACATTAACACTGAGTGTGGCAGCAACAACAGCAACATTAACACTGAGTGAGGCAGCAACATTAACACTGAGTGTGGAAGCAACAACAGCAACATTAACACTGAGTGAGGCAACAACATTAACACTGAGTGTGGCAGCAACAACAGCAACATTAACGCTGAGTGAGGCAGCAACAACAGCAACATTAACACTGAGTGTGGCAGCAACAACAGCAACATTAACACTGAGTGAGGCAGCAACATTAACACTGAGTGTGGCAGCAACAACAGCAACATTATCACTGAGTGAGGCAGCAACATTAACACTGAGTGTGGCAGCAACAACAGCAACATTAACACTGAGTGAGGCAGCAACATTAACACTGAGTGTGGCAGCAACAACAGCAACATTAACACTGAGTGAGGCAGCAACATTAACACTGAGTGTGGCAGCAACAACAGCAACATTAACAGTGAGTGTGGCAGCAACAACAGCAACATTAACACTGAGTGTGGCAGCAACAACAGCAACATTAACACTGAGTGAGGCAGCAACATTAACACTGAGTGTGGCAGCAACAACAGCAACATTAACACTGAGTGTGGCAGCAACACCAGCAACATTACCACTGAGTGAGGCAGCAACATTAACACTGAGTGTGGAAGCAACAACAGCAACATTAACACTGAGTGAGGCAGCAACATTAACGCTGAGTGTGGCAGCAACAACAGCATCATTAACGCTGAGTGAGGCAGCAACAACAGCAACATTAACACTGAGTGAGGCAGCAACATTAACACTGAGTGTGGCAGCAACAACAGCAACAGTAACACTGAGTGAGGCAGCAACAACAGCAACAGTAACACTGAGTGAGGCAGCAACAACAGCAACAGTAACACTGAGTGTGGCAGCAACAACAGAAAGAGTAACACTGAGTGTGGCAGCAACAACAGCAACATTAACACTGAGTGTGGCAGCAGCAACATTAACACTGAGTGAGACAACAACAACAGCAACATTAACACTGAGTGAGACAACAACAACAGCAACATTAAATCTGAGTGTGGCAGCGCCATTAACACTGAGTGTGGCAGCAACAACAGCAACATTAACACAGTGTTGCAGCAACAACAGCAACATTATCTCTGAGTGAGGCAGCAACATTAACACTGAGTGAGGCAGCAACATTAACACTGAGTGAGGCAGCAACATTAACACTGCGTGAGGCAGCAACAACAGCAACATTAACACTGAGTGAGACAACAACAACAGCAACATTAACACTGAGTGTGGCAGCAACATTAACACAGTGTGGCAGCAACAACAGCAACATTATCTCTGAGTGAGGCAGCAACATTAACACTGAGTGAGGCAGCAACATTAACACTTAGTGAGGCAGCAACATTAACACTGAGTGAGGCAGCAACAACAGCAACATTAACATTGAGTGAGGCAGCAACATTAACACCGAGTGAGGCAGCAACATTAACACTGAGTGTGGCACCAACAACAGCAACAGTAACACCAAGTGTGGCAGCAACAACAGCAACAGTAACACCGAGTGTGGCAGAAACAACAGCAACAGTAACACTGAGTGAGGCAGCAACAACAGCAACAGTAACACTGAGTGAGGCAGCAACAACAGCAACAGTAACACTGAGTGTGGCAGCAACAACAGCAACATTAACACTGAGTGAGGCACCAACAACAGCAACATTAACACAGTGTGGCAGCAACAACAGCAACATTATCTCTGAGTGAGGCAGCAACATTAACACTGAGTGAGGCAGCAACATTAACACTTAGTGAGGCAGCAACATTAACACTGAGTGAGGCAGCAACAACAGCAACATTAACATTGAGTGAGGCAGCAACATTAACACTGAGTGAGGCAGCAACAACAGCAACATTAATACTGAGTGAGGCAGCAACAACAGCAACATTAACATTGAGTGAGGCAGCAACATTAACACCGAGTGAGGCAGCAACAACAGCAACATTAACACTGAGTGAGGCAGCAACAACAGCAACATTGAAACTGAGTGAGGCAGCAACAACAGCAACATTAACACTGAGTGTGGCCGCAACAACAGCAACATTAACACTGAGTGTGGCAGCAACAACAACAACATTAACACTGAGTGAGGCAGCAACAACAGCAGCATTAACACTGAGTGTGGTAGCACCAACAGCAACATTAATACTGAGTGAGGCAGCAACAACAGCAACATTAACACCGAGTGTGGCAGCAACAACAGCAGCATTAACACTGAGTTTCGCAGCAACAACAGCAACATTAACACTGAGTGAGGCAGCAACAACAGCAGCATTAACACTGAGTGAGGCAGCACCAACAGCAACATTAACACTGAGTGTGGCAGCAACAACAGCAGGATTAACACTGAGTGTGGCAGCAACAACAGCAGGATTAACACTGAGTGTGGCAGCAACAACAGCAACATTAACACTGAGTGTGGCAGCACCAACAGCAACATTGACACTGAGTGTGGCAGCAACAACAGCAGGATTAACACTGAGTGTGGCAGCAACAACAGCAGCAGTAACACTGAGTGAGGCAGCAACAACAGCAACATTAACACTGAGTGAGGCACCAACAACAGCAACATTAACACTGAGTGAGGCACCAACAACAGCAACATTAACACTGAGTGAGGCAGCAACATCAACACTGAGTGAGGCAACAACAACAGCAACATTAACACTGAGTGAGGCAGCAACATTAACACTGAGTGAGGCAGCAACATTAACACGGAGTGAGGCAGCAACAACAGCAACAGTAACACTGAGTGAGGCAGCAACAACAGCAACAGTAACACTGAGTGTGGCAGCAACAACAGCAACATTAACACTGAGTGAGGCACCAACAACAGCAACATTAACACTGAGTGAGGCAACAACAACAGCAAGATTAACACTGAGTGAGGCACCAACAACAGCAACATTAACACTGAGTGAGGCAGCAACAACAGCAACATTAATACCGGTTGAGGCAGCAACATTACCACTGAGTGTGGCAGCAACAACAGCAACAGTAACACCAAGTGTGGCAGCAACAACAGCAACAGTAACACCGAGTGTGGGAGCAACAACAGCAACAGTAACACTGAGTGAGGCAGCAACAACAGCAACAGTAACACTGAGTGAGGCAGCAACAACAGCAACATTAACACCGAGTGTGGCAGCAACAACAGCAACATTATCACCGAGTGTTGCAGCAACAACAGCAACATTAACACTGAGTGAGGCAGCAACAACAGCAACAGTAACAC